>NC_092243.1:1580000-1705000 GCF_036320965.1 Panulirus ornatus | reverse complement strand
CTAATAATCTTGGATAGTTAATTTCTAGGTCCATTGTACACAAGGTGTATCAAATCAAACTCATTTCCAAACATCTCATACCTAAGAATTAAGTAAGAATTCTTTAAATGCATGCAAACCACTCGTAATCTTGCGAGATAAAGATTAGTGAAAGATATAAGACAAAGCAACAGATATGTCGTGAGTAGTTGTCCTAAAAATCAACAATTCATCCATTTAAATACATGACATTTAATTAAAACCCGTTGTTTACAGCGGGAACTTTAAATGTTTTTTTAAATAGTATTCTTTGTTATTCAGAATTTCTGGTCTTGAGAGATATATCATAATGCCAGTAGAGAATATGGAATTTTGCTGTGGGTGACTGAGTGCTGAATGATTAATATTTTCCGTCTTTTCAAAGTCTATTGAGAGGATTGCTGTAATCCGATGGGGGCGGCGCGCATCGCCTGCCAGGCCAAATCCAACATTTGTTTTAAGCATAGAAGCGTCTATATCTATGCACGTATCAGTAGGTGTCTAATAGAATTTTACGGTAGGAGGTAATTAAGATCACTCTAAACGTTACAGGCTTTGAGAGAAATATCTTCGTATTCAATGTTAAAGGTTCTAATCACGGACAAAGGCCTACATCCACATCTAAAAGGTACATTTGCCATGTCATAGAAACAAGGATATCCTCATTTAGACTCAGCACATCTTAATAGGTATAAAGCTGACTCGTTGACATTTTACAATTACTCTTTAAAAGAAAAAAGATTCCAAATCATAGCGAAACTATTGTCAGAACAACAGGGGAATATCGCTGATCAGTGGAAGTAACCAGTTGCATTTGGCGTCACTAAAATTCATTTATCATTCTTAATTACTTTCTCTGATATTCATTTTTCCACTTATCACCTCTTTTCCATTTTCTTATCTTTCTATACAGCATATAAAGCAACAGGCATGTCTTCAATAGGTGCTAAAAATTGCATTTATTCATTTGAGTACATAAAACCTGATCTAAAGAAGTTATTTGTTTTAAGTTTATTATTCCTAGTTATGCATAACTTGTGAACTTCGTTCAGGTTAGTATTTACGCCAATTATTATACTAACGTAGTTGCGTTGACCGTGTACTGACTTATGAATAACCATCGTCATCTCTAAAGACTATTGTGATGCCGAAGTATTTTGAAGCGAGGTGCTCAACAGTCACATGAACGTCCTCAAGGGTGAGTGTTTGATGGGCATAGTGATCAGCAAAACTGGAATTCTCACTAGTGCCTACGCTCTGCTGGCACTAGCCTGGGTCTTGGGTTGGGAAGGCAGTCATCTCTCACGGGTTCTTGAATTACAGTCTTTTGACAATACTTGATTATCTAACTGACTTTATTAATCAGCAACACTATTCAAGTAGAAGATAACCTCAAACTCATTCATAAACTGTCTTTTGCCATATTTATATTAGAAGACTTTTAGCTCGCCATTCTAGTAGAGTGAGCGATCACTTTCAACGAAGACTTACATGAGCGAACTAAATCCTCAACGAATACATTCACTTAAAACTCTGGCAACTCCTGCATGGGAATGTTTACATAACAATGACAGGGGTCGAAGATTGACTCGTTTTATTTGAACTTTGTGAAGAAAGTAATTGATTTGCAAATCTTCCGTATCGCGAAGGTGAAGCTTCGTGCTGTAGGAAAGCTACTGGGTGATGAACACATGGACATGACAAGCGAGACTTTTTTTCTGCTAACAGAAAACTAAATTCTACCTTGATTTAATAGTTTTGGTATTCTTGGTGAATGAATGTACTTTCTGTCAACCAGTTATATTTCTTCTAAAGTCCAGTAGATAACTGGGTAATTCGTGAAGCCTCGATTTTTGTCGTTAGCCATACATGACAGCACTTGATCAAATGTGAACAAATAAACGAGGTTAGAATTATCCTTGTGAACAGCTGAGAGGCTCTGTACAAATTGAACACATAAAGAGTAGAAAAAATAACATCTTCGGGTACTGTCTAGTGATAGTTCTCTTTGTTATTCGCTCTGCCTTAGGCTTTCTGTTGAGATGGATGTTCCACTTTTGAACCCCATAGCTAATAGTCTGCCTTCTAAAAATATAATTGATTGAAGTACAACTTTGTCATATGTGTTAAAGGTCTTCCCATAGATTTCATGCAGGTTTGTGTAGTGGTGGAGGGAATGTTTGATTGATTGAATTTTTTGGGTAATATGATAAAGATATAGTTATAATTTAATATTTCATTGGAGATAGTTCATAAGTTTATTCAGATCACTTCCTTTATGCTTGTCGTAATACATGCATAATGATTGATGGCACGCAGTATAGAATAAACATTTTAAAGTACAAACATAATGTAGCTACAGTAAATACAGAATGGAATTGATTAGATATCATTAAAAACTATTAATAGAGAATTGAGCAGTCACTAACCTCATTCTAGAAGAATTAAAAATTGTGACAGACCAAAAAAAACAGTCTATGAAAATGATGTTTTTTGAGACATCTTTGATTTGACACTATATGGTTAACAGTGTGCATTCATTTCACAGAACTATATAAGTATTCATAAACAGATTCTTGATAAGGTTACTCCCTTGTTTAACCGAAAGAGAACTTTAGTCCTCATTATTTTCATATTTCACCTCAGATCTTCAATCATATTTATAGTGTATCTTTATTTCCAGTGTATTTGGAAAATGCCAGTTTTTGCCTGTGGTATAAATGCATGTGGTCAAATTCAAGAAGGTGGCCCTTATATATTGTGCTGCCCCATTCCAATAACATGTTTTCAAGATATCAGCCAAGTGCAAGTGACTTTCAGCCATATACTTTGGAAGACATGTAAGTGATTTTATATATGAGCCAATAAAAGCAAGGTATATGTTATAAGTATTTTCTTATCATTTGGATTAATCCTGATATGTAGAGTATTATTTAATGGATATACTACATGTGAAACGTCTGGGATAAACCATGGAAAGGGCTGTCGGGCCTGGATGTGGATAGGGAACTGTAGTTTTGGTGCATTACACATGACAGCTAGAGGCTGAGTGTGAACAAATCTGGCCTTATTAGACTGTTTTCTTGGCACTACCCTGCTGAAGCCGGGGGTAGAGATGCTGTTTCCTGTGGGGCAGGGTAGTGACAGGAGGGGATGAAGGCAAGCATGAACATACATGATTATTCTTTGCTCTATTTTTGTATTTTTTGTGTTTATCAGTCTGTTTATCAGTTTACTAATTCATGCACAAAGTGTATATTTTTGTTTATCTAATCAGAATTTTATTCTTTTATATGTTGTCTTTTCTTTTTCAGCTTTAGGTTGGAAGTGGACAGGATACCAGAATCATGATGTTCTAGATCTAAAAGAGCTAGACCTGCTTTGGAAGGTAAATGGAACATAATATAATTCAGCATACACATTATACAATGAATTATGATACTAAACATATCATTTCAGTTTATGAACCACGAACATGCTTATACAGTACTGTTTTATGCAAAAATTGATTTACAACAGTTCACTTCATGAATGCCAACATTTTTGGCTGTTAGTTTTGTTACCTTATATAATCCAGGAGATTGGTATATGCTAGAAAAAGCTGAGCAGATTGCACTGAAGTATGGTACAAAGACAAGCTTTGTCCCATTCCTCAAGATGTAGTTCTTAGCACAATAATGTAGGTTATGTTTAAATTGACTTGAAAATTGAAAACTGCATTAGAATAAGGTATTGTTGTTATCTGTAACTTCATTTTCATTCATATAAGGTGATCAAAGTGCATGCAACATATTATATACTCCCACTTATCTCCAGCTTTTGTCTAGAGTGTATTTCTTTTTCACCAAAAAGTATGGAATAAACTTGATATTCAGCAGAAAGAAACCCCCTGGTAATTTTTCAAGCATTTTAAGTTTGCTTCAGCATTTACACTGCTAAATGAGTCTTTTGGCATCACGATTATGATAATGTATTGCATATCTGGGACTGAAAAGTTGTAAGCTAGTATTACATTACCACTTCACTAATTGTCATTATCAGTGTTTTCATATGATTTTTTTAATACCTTGCATTACCATTGTTACATTGAGTTGGATGCATACTTGATGTGTTGTATAGACATCTGACATCTCATATCAAGGATTTGACGTGATTTTTGGCAAACCATTGTCAAATACAAGAACACATAAGATTTGTCAATTAAGTAGATCTGATGCATGGTAAGACTAAATATGGATATCAGGAATGTCTGTTACATGCTGCTTGTGTTATAAGATTAAGTAGATACAACTGTACAGTAGAAGTGAGTTGGGTTTCATGCCTGTATTTTCTTCCATTTGAACCTAGTGATAGTTTTTATCTCTTTGACCTAGTAATTTTGGGTTTTAATTTTTGAAATGGAAGCTTCCTTGAGATGTATTATGAAAGAGAAAAAAATTATCATAAATGGATGACTTCAGTTGTCGGTTGGAACATTAGGTAGGAGCCTCTGAAAACACTGCGCTAGAGTATCCCAATGCCAGTGGCCTGTTAAGGATGAGGAACTGAAACCTAAGAAGCAGGTCTGGAGTTGAACAGTTGTGGAGATACTTTTGCTGTGGCCACACCCTTGGGGAAGTTCCTAAAGAGAATGGTCGATAGAGGTAGATACACAAAATCTGTTTTGGAGGTCTAATATACATATGTCACAAAGCTCTGATGAATGAATGTCAATTAATTATGAAATAGATTTGAGAATGTGATTAAATCTCCATGCTCTTTGATAATTCTGGAAGCATCTCAGTAGAGCACTAAATCTCTCTGACATTATTCTACAATTTTCCTGATACAGCACATACTTGTATTCAGTCCTCATCTTCCAGATGATCATCTTGAGGTCATTGCTTTTTTTTCATCTTTTTTTTAACACTGCAAAGCTCTGAAACTCTTTGCCTAGTTTTCTTCCCAACAGCTATTGCCTTTATTATTCTAAATGGCAAAACATGCTACCTCAAAGTAATTTCACTATTTCCTCCCCTTTTTATTTTTTTCAGGCCCAGACATTTCGTTGTTCTTTGATCTAGTCTTAAAAATGTATTCCTGTTATATATATATTGGCTGTAAAAAGGTGCTACTCTTCAAGCATCTGCAGTTGCCTTTGATCTGTTGTTGGAGTCCTCACTTTTTTTCATGATGGCTGCTCCCATTGATAATGGACTTTGTCAAACAAAAAGTCACCTATTTACAGTGTCAGCTAAAGATAATGTAAACTTTTGGACTAGTCTATCAGGAAGCAGTACAAGGAAGTGGAGGCATATGACATTACATACTCAGTAAAAAATCAACTTTACATAATGCAGTGAAAAAGGTGAGCCTAAGGATACACTGTGCTATGAATTTGCCATAGGTAAAGCAACTTTAATGGAGAGTATTTCACCACTGATATGTTGCAAGACTTGAAGAGGAATTCTGGCATCTTTTTTTGATTAGCATGTATACAAAAAAGTATTGCATGATTAATTTTGATTAGATTGTTATGAACATTTTAATACAGTATTGATGAAAACCTCCAAGTATCTTACTTTTTGCGTTAGCCAATTTGCTGTGCCCCAATGTGGTTGGATAATTGGACTTTCACTGCACTTTCAAATGTGATTCTGTATATTTATTAATCTATTCAGTAATTCCAAATTGAACTGTAGATTTCCATATACAATTTATTGTTTTTCTTATACTACTTGATGTCTAGCATAATCAGACTCAGCCTATTTGTGGTTACAAGAAAATATGCGATCAGTCAGGTTGCATCCCCATCAGTGGATGAAAAGGAGTACAGTCCTGGTAAAGAACTTCTCACTTCAAAGAAGTTCATCATATCTTTTACAGTGGATGAAGTGCAGCATTTGAAGCTGTGGGATCCCAATAAGATTAGTTAATGACTAGAAACGAATTTAGAATACATTTTTGTACCATGCTCATAAGTTGCATTGTTTTGAAGTATTAGCATGTTTTCTTTCGAAATAGGATTGACACAGATAAGTGAAATCACTCTGTCTGTCTACCTCTATCTCTGATGCCTGTTCCACTCTGGAAACTCTCATCAACAGGATGGCCATGGCAAAAGAGTCTCCACTTATTCCTGTCCTTACATGCCTCCCTCACATACACCATTCCATGCACTATTTCCCCATTTCTCTCCCTCCAGTACTCCTCCACTTTTTTTACCATCTCACAGGTGGTCTTCCTTTCACACCAACCCATTAATCCTACTATAATTTATTCTCCTTGTAAACTGCAACCAATACAGTATCATCACTCTGTCAATCATCACCCTTGCATATACATTTTATGGTATGCAGACTTATTCCCATATGATATCTACATACATCTTAACCATGATGGGTTATCCTAATTCCAAGCTTGGTTTTCCTCAGATTTTTGTCAGTGAGAACCGTATAGTGGCAATCAATACTTCTGATTCAGTGGTAGTTTGGGAGAAGAAGGGATGGAGGAATCTACATTTCCAGAAAGATCATGGAAAGGAAGAGCATGAACCCTGTAGTAGTTTAAGGAGTGAATTATCCATACAGGACATGAGTTCAGCATTAAGGACTGAAGAACAAGATTGCTCAGAAAAAATTGGCATTAATGAGTGTGAAAGAGAGGAATTAGATACCATGTATGAAAGCAATAAACAGAAGTTAGAAGTTGAGCATTTTCCCAAGCATCAGAGTGAAGTATGTGATGCAGGCTTGGTGCAAAATGAAGGCCATACCCATGCAAGAGGTACTTCAAACTTGGCTATCTGCCAAGTTGCTTTGGAGGATAATGCTCTCCTTGCACTTGATAAAGGTAAATGTTATACAGCTGAAATAGAAATGAGCTGCTGATGCCATCAGACCTATTTCTTTATTTTTTTTTTTCATACTATTCTTTATATTGATGTATATAACTTGAGCCACACAAGCTGTTGTTCAGGCTAATTTGCAATGTGGATGATTGTGTTAGTTGAGTTACAGAATCTTCTCTATAATACAGTAGACATGCATGAGCAAAGTGAGAGTTTATCTGCAGATGATCTATTCCACATAGATGGTGATGGAGCTGAATAAAATTGATAGATAGATAGATAAAACAAGTATGAAGCTACAAAATGGGTGGAACATGGGCAAATGAAATAATAACTGCAGGTTATGAAATTAAGATGAGTGATAGAGATTGAATTGAGTGACAGTATTGCTTGAGAGGGAAGAGGATGGATGTGAAAAGAGCAAGTAGGAATGTATATATATGGGTATATGTAATGTGACTTAAAGAATGGAGGCAGAAGTATTAATAACACAATAACATGAATACTTATAATTCATTTGGAAATTATAGTGCAGGTTTTTTGTCAGATTTGACATTTTTTATGCTAGTAGTATGCTTAACCATTTGTGAACACTGGAGAGGACTCCAGAAAAGCAATGTGATATTTAGTGAATGACAAATTGAAATATGAACAGAAACTGGACTGAAAATGAAGTTGAGGGTGAAAAAAACATAGTTTAGAATATGGACATTAAGTGGTAAGAAAGAATAACAAAAAAGTATGCAAGAGGTCAGAGAGTGATATCACCGATATAGTGCATAATGAATGTGTAGAACTCGGGTAAAAAGTGATATGTTACTGGAAAATCTCTAACAGCTGATGAATATCTTGTGTGTATTTTATGATGTCAGCATATATGTTTTGTTTTGTGTTTATGACAGGCTTTGTAGTATTTCACAATGCCTTTATTCATATATTAATGCTCTTTTTTTTCTTCAATTTACTCAAATTGTATATATTTTCATTCTTGTATTGTAGGTTTAATTGTATTCTATAATATTAAATGGACCTCTTTGGTGAAATGGTTAGCGTTCGTGACTGTGATGCATTAATGGGCCACCCAGGATCATACTCATAGATTCAAATCCTGGTTTATGCAGTTGGTCCACAGTCAACCCAGTTATTTATCATTTCCTATGAGTTGGTCAATAAAATGGGTACCTTTACCACGAGAAATATCTTTGAATCTTCTATAATTCAATACACAAAGAATTGTAACATTAAATATTAGTGAAGGTCTATACAAATTGGATAGCTTTATTGTTGATGAGATCTTTAAACAGTTCCTTTTCTTGTCAACATGATAGATTTTATGATACACATGTTGCCAGACTTGAACGCACCTGACCCCCATTCGGGTAGCCACTTGTTTACCAAATGGCTGTTATATTTCTTTCAACTGACTGTTATGTTTGTTTTTTGTGCCTCCTTTGATGATGTGATCATTACATGAAAGTGCGTTTAAGAACTTATTGTGTTTTATTTCTTTTTGGATTAGAAGGAATAGACTAAAAAGGCCACATTTGTTTACACTCAGTCTTTATCTGTCATGTGTATAGCACTGAAACTACAGCTCCCAGTCCACATCCAGGCTCCACAGACCTGTCCATGATTCACCCCAGGTGCTTCACATGCCCTGGTTCGGTACATTAACAGCATGTTGACCCCGGTATACCACATTGTCCCAATTCACTCTGTTACTTGCACACCTTTTACCCTCCTGTATTTTCAGGCCCTAATTGCTCAAAATCTTTTTCACTCCATCCTTCCACCTCCAATTTGGTCTCCCACTTCTCCTTGTTCCCTCTTCCTCTGACACATATATCCTCTTTGTCAATCTTTCCTCACTCAATATCTCCATGTGTCCAAACCATTTCAACACATCCTCTTCTGCCCTCTCAGTCACACTCTTTTTATTACCACATATCTCTCTTACCCTTTCATTACTTACTTGATTAAACCACCTCACGCCACATATTGTCCTCACACATTTCATTTCCAATACATCCACCCTCCTCCACACATAGCCCATGCCTCGCAACCATAACATTGTTGGAATCACTATTCCTTCAAACATACCCATTTTTGCTCTCCGAGATAACGTTCTCCACCTTCCACACATTCTTCAACGCTCCCAGAACCTTCTCCCCCTCCCACACCCTTTGACTCACTTCTGCTTCCATGGTTCCATCTACTGCTGAGTCCACTCCCAGATATCTAAAACATGTCACTGCCTCCAGTTTTTCTCCATTCAAACTTACCTCCCAATTAACTTGTCCAACAACCCTACTGAACCTAATAACCTTACTCTTATTCATATTTACTCTCAACTTTCTCCCTTCACACATCTTACCAAACTCAGTCACAAACCTCTGCAGTTTCTCACCCGAATCAACCACCAGCGCTGTATCATCAGTGAACAACAACTGACTCACTCCCTAGGCCCTGTCATCCACAACATACTGCATACTTGCCCTTCTCTTCAAAACTCTTGCATTCCTCTCCCTACCCAACCCACCCATAAACAAATCAAACAATTATGGGGACATGACACACCCCTGCTTTAAATCAACATTCACTGGGAACCAATCACTCTCCTTTCTTACATCCTTGGTAAAAACTTTTCACTGCTTCTAGCAACTTACCTCCCACACCATATACTCTTAAAACCTTCCATAAAGTATGTCTATCAACCCGATCATATGCCTTCTCCAGATCCATAGATGCTACATACAAATCCATCTGTTTTTCCATGTATTTCTCACATACATTTTTCAAAGCAAACACCTGATCCACACATCCTCTACCACTTCTAAAAACACACTGCTCTTCCCCAATCTGATGCTCTGTACATGCCTTTACCTTCTCAGTCAATACCCTCCCATATGATTTCCCAGGAATACTCAACAAACTTATGCCTCTGTAATTTGAACACTCACCTTTATCCCCTTTGCCTTTGTACAAAGGCATAATGCATGCATTCCGCCAATCTTCAGGCACTACACCATGATCCATACATACATTGAATGTCCTTACCAACCAATCAACAACACAGTCACCCCCCTTTTCAATGAATTCCACTCAAATACCATCCAAACCCCATAATACTATTATGATGTATCATAGATAGATGATAGCTTTAGTTGATTTGCTTTGTGTAAGTATTAATACGATGCAGTTCAACAGATGGAATGTTGTTCTCTGGCTGTGTTCCCGTCTCACTTAAACCGAAGATTACTGAAGTTGCACTGGGAAAGGAACATAATGTGGCATTGACAGCAGATGGAGTTCTTCTGACATGGGGGGACGGAATGTACGTGCAGTTTTGAAGGCCATTGACTCATCAAACATGTATTGGAAAATATTAATCAAAGAATAGTCCTGTATGGTATTTTATGGTTTTCATATTCATACTGGAAAATTTTTGGACACTTTTATTCTTTATACTGATTAGGCACAATCTTACAGACTATTTTAGAAGTATATTGGAAAATTTCTATTTTCTTTATCATACATACTCACTATTTCCTGTTTTAGTGAGGTAACATTCAAGAGCAGATGACTAAGCTTTACAGGAAAAACTCCTCACTTGGCCCCCTTCTGTGTTCTTTCTTCTGGAAAAGTAAAACGAGGGGAGGATTTCCAGCTCTCCACTCCCACCCCTTTTAGTTACCTTCTACAACACACAGGGAATATGTTGGAGGTATTCTTTCTCCCCTATCCCCAAGGATGATATTAGAAAGACAGATTACATTATTAATATTTTTTGGTAGAGGATGATCATCTATGAGGATGCCCAGTATTATAACAGACTTAATTGCTTAAACAATTTTTCACTTCATATTCAAATCCTTTGGATTAAGTAAGACTCATGTGGTATAGGAAAGACATGCACCTCCTCTTCCCTAGATTATCTTGTACTTCCCCTGGTGGCTGACATATAGCTGTTAAAAACAGTGACTGCTCCATATTTACTCAGTATGCATCCTTGGTCTTAAAATTACATCAAACATTTAAACATTTTTCAGTGGCAGTGTAGTTCTGACTTATTTATTCTTTGATTTAGAGAGTAGTCCCATACCTTGCCCCCATCATAGAAAAAAGTCTATTTGACTTCATAGATTGTGCACTTTTCAAAGAATTCAAAGATGAAAATCAGTCTCGTGTTATATTGATGACCTAAGTTGTACTAATGATTTTACATCAGTCTTAAAATGAAGCTTGCATGGCTTATCAAGAGGCCAGCATATAATTTAGTATGAACTGTTCAACCATGATAAGATTGAATGTAAAACTGATGACCAGTCAGTTTCACATTTTGATCTCCGATGTTAGAGAACAATATATTTGTGCTATACTTAGCTTCATATAGTCCTTAGGAGCATTATGGGATCTTTAGATCAAAATTTGTAATTGCTTAATTAGATTGCTATATCCTGTACCTTTACTGTATCTGATGGTAGTTGTTTTAGATGGTGATATAGTGTTGTCTTTTTATTCTTGAGCATTTCTCTGTTTGAATATTAAGGATATTCCTACATATGACTATATATAGGTTACTGTCAGGGCCTTGTCTTAGTTGTAAATGATCTCTCATTAAATGTTTGACCTCATTCTACAGGTATAAACTTCTTCCTTTGAGATGAATTTCAAGTGAGCCAATAAGCAAGAACATGTTCCTTATGGGATGACTTGTTTTGTTTCAAGGTTCCTGTAAACATGAGAATCATTTTGGTTTTACTATCAGCTTTTAGTGAGAGTCAGAAGTGAATAATTTTAACATCTTTTGACAGTTCATTCTTTCTTGCCATAGTTGGGTGTTCAGAGATGTCTTTTACCAATGACATATTTTGAATTGGTAGATCATAGCCCCTTCTGTCACACATGAATGATATTAGTGTAGTATTACATTTTTTTCGTACTTGATTGCTGTTTCACATGTTAGTGAGGTAGCACCGGGAAACAGAGGAAGAAAGACATATCTGCTCAAATACACATGTACTATATACATATATGTGCATACATGTACATATACATGTATATACATACATACACACATATATACACATGTACATATTCATGCTTGCTCGCCATATTATTTTTTTTTTTCATACTATTTGCCATTTTCTGCATTAGCAAGGCAGCGTTAAGAAAAGAGGACTGAGCCTTTGAGGGAATATCCTCACTTGGCCCCCCTCCTCCGTTCCTTCTTTAGGAAAACTGAAAATGAGAGGGAGGGATTTCCAACCCCCTGCTTCCTTCCCTTTTAGTCGCCTTCTGTGACATGCAGGGAATACGTGGGAAGTATTCTTTCTCCCCTATCCCCTGGGATAACCATTAATACCTTTGATCATGATTCAGAAGTGGTTTTCAAGATAGTGTACACAGAACAGTGTGGATATAGACATTTATTAAGTAAATAAATGAATTGAATATCTTTACTTTATATTTGATATATTTGATTGCCATTTCCTGCATCAGCGAAGTAGCATCAAGAAACAGATGAAGAATGGCCCATCCACTCATATACACACACATATATATATATATATATAAATGCCCTTACACACACATATACATATCAACATATACACATACATACCTGTGCACAGACACATACATATATACATATGTCATATTCATACTTGCTTTCATCCATATCTGTTGGTACCTCTCCCCACAGGAAACAGCATCGTTACCCCTTGATCCAGCGAGGTAGCGCTAAGAAAACAGACAAAAAAATGGCCACATTCTTTCACACTCAGTCTCAAGCTGTCATGTGTAATGCCCTGAAACCAGAGCTCCCTATCCACATCCACATCTTATTGGAACTCATTGATCAGTAGACACTTACAAGACACAAAGATATCTATACATGTTGAACTTTGGGAAAGTATTCCATTTGATTTATAGTTGCCCTGTTATTTGTAGGCTCTGGATTAGACATATTTAGAATATCATCAAATCATATTGCTGTTGTTTTAATCACTAACATTTGGACCTCTAAATGTTGTGGATTAAAAGCAAAATTTAGGTTAATTCAACTTGCTGAAGGACTGTTATCATGATGCATGCACTTCTTTTTGCAAGTAACTGTTGTCATGTTCCTTTTCTTCACTAAGGGACTGTTGTTATGATGCACTTCGTTGCTAAGGGACTGTTTTCATGATGCACTTTGGGGTAAAAGTATGAATTAGAGTACATATTATATTCCAAACATTTTGATAGCCATATTCACTTTTTCAATAGATTTGCAACTGTCTCATATATGTGCTATATTACTGTGTCCATCCATCTGAACTTATTTTTTTATAGTACAGTTTATTCTGTAAGGTGAACCTGTTTTAGAAATGTTATTGAAACACATGATTAGTTCTGAAAATTTTGTTTTTGTATTATAAGACAGAAATCTTTTTCAACTTTCAGGCGTGGACAATTAGGCATTGGTGAATTGTGCCACAGTGAAAAACCAGTGGTCATAGAGAATCTTCAGGGTATTGTTATCTCTTCTGTAGTTTGTGGAGGCTGGCACTCTGTTGGTAAGTATTACTGTCCATAACCATTATTAAAGATAAAAGAACCATCATACAGTCCATTTTCAGATGTGACTGGTTTCCAGTGTGAAGCTTTAAATGAAAAGGTTATTTATTATTTTATCAATGCCAATATCACTGTGTGCCTATTACTGATGTTGTTTTTAATTGCAACTATAACTATATATTTCATAAGAACATTGAAGAGATTAGCAGTTGCACATGTCAATATGAAGATGATGCAATATTTTTAGGAGTCATTTTTACTAGAAGATTGACATGAGCCAGTCACATTGAATATCTCAGGAGCTGTTAGGAAAACCATGCTGAGATTATAACGAGACTATAAGTGCTAGAGATATTCATTGGCTACTGATGACATTCTAGATATGGTTGATGTTTTCTATGGTTTTGGTATTAGAAGCTGAAGGTCTATATGCAGATTCTGGTGAGCTTCCAATGAATTTAAGATGTTTTTTTTTTTTTTTTTTTTTATATACTTTGTCGCTGTCTCCCGCGTTTGCGAGGTAGCGCAAGGAAACAGACGAAAGAAATGGCCCAAACCCCCCCCCCATACACATGTACATACACACGTCCACACATGCAAATATACATACCTACACAGCTTTCCATGGTTTACCCCAGACGCTTCACATGCCCCGACTCAATCCACTGACAGCACGTCAACCCCTGTATACCACATCGCTCCAATTCACTCTATTCCTTGCCCTCCTTTCACCCTCCTGCATGTTCAGGCCCCGATCACACAAAATCTTTTTCACTCCATCTTTCCACCTCCAATTTGGTCTCCCTCTTCTCCTCGTTCCCTCCACCTCCGACACATATATCCTCTTGGTCAATCTTTCCTCACTCATTCTCTCCATGTGCCCAAACCATTTCAAAACACCCTCTTCTGCTCTCTCAACCACGCTCTTTTTATTTCCACACATCTCTCTTACCCTTACGTTACTTACTCGTTCAAACCACCTCACACCACACATTTTCCTCAAACATCTCATTTCCAGCACGTCCATCCTCCTGCGCACAACTCTATCCATAGCCCACGCCTCGCAACCATACAACATTGTTGGAACCACTATTCCTTCAAACATACCCATTTTTGCTTTCCGAGATAATGTTCTCGACTTCCACACATTTTTCAAGGCTCCCAAAATTTTCGCCCCCTCCCCCACCCTATGATCCACTTCCGCTTCCATGGTTCCATCCGCTGACAGATCCACTCCCAGATATCTAAAACACTTCACTTCCTCCAGTTTTTCTCCATTCAAACTCACCTCCCAATTGACTTGACCCTCAACCCTACTGTACCTAATAACCTTGCTCTTATTCACATTTACTCTTAACTTTCTTCTTCCACACACTTTACCAAACTCAGTCACCAGCTTCTGCAGTTTCTCACATGAATCAGCCACCAGCGCTGTATCATCAGCGAACAACAACTGACTCACTTCCCAAGCTCTCTCATCCCCAACAGACTTCATACTTGCCCCTCTTTCCAGGACTCTTGCATTTACCTCCCTAACAACCCCATCCATAAACAAATTAAACAACCATGGAGACATCACACACCCCTGCCGCAAACCTACATTCACTGAGAACCAATCACTTTCCTCTCTTCTTACACGTACACATGCCTTACATCCTCGATAAAAACTTTTCACTGCTTCTAACAACTTGCCTCCCACACCATATATTCTTAATACCTTCCACAGAGCATCTCTATCAACTCTATCATATGCCTTCTCCAGATCCATAAATGCTACATACAAATCCATTTGCTTTTCTAAGTATTTCTCACATACATTCTTCAAAGCAAACACCTGATCCACACATCCTCTACCACTTCTGAAACCGCACTGCTCTTCCCCAATCTGATGTACTTAAGATGTACTTGTCCTAAAGTTCCCTTTAGGCCCTGGTAAATACATCATCTAACCCTACATATAAGTTTACCATTAGCTTCTGAAAAAACTATATTTAATGTGAAAAGACAGATATTCAATCATTTAAAGTTCTCAGAACCTCTTAATGTGAGAACAGAAAAAATTACCATTAATGAGAGTAATTTTATTTCAGATCAGTTCGAGAAGTAGATTTTGTTTGATTCCCTCCCTAGAAGGTTCCTGAGGTCAAACTTTTTAGGGATTATATGAAAACATCTAAAAGTATCATGACTTCTGTATGAGTAAATTTTTATAGATTGATGCTCTTCATGGAAATAAAATAAAGATATTTACTGATTGTTCAAAATGTGATTAAAGTGTAGGTTTTCCTCTACTTAATGAATATTGATCTCAGATCTCATATAGCAAAATTGACCCAAGAATCACTTATACTTACTGCAAAACTATATGGTATTGAAGCTGCACTTATATTAATTGAGCAATCCTAAAAAGATAAATTAACAGTCTAGAGTGTATTCCAAACTATATCACACTAAGCTCCAATGCATCCCATAATTCAATAAGTCCAACATTAGTTAGTAAGAGTCCATTGAAATCATAAGAGCGTAGAATTAGGCTGGTGTCCTGGACATGAAGCTATCAATGATAATGAAATTGTAGATGCTAAGGCTAAAGCAGCATATCTAACAGTCGATATATGAGAACCCAAAATAACAACAAATTATGGAGGGTGAATGATTTTGAAGTATGGTCTTCCTCTTTCAACAGGAATTGCCGTTATGAGATAATTCTTTATCATCTAGTGATTAGTCATACTGTGTTGACCTATGGTTACTTGATGAGGAAGAGGCCTGCTTCATTCTTTGATACTTACAATATCATCATGGAACATACTGATAGAATGCTAAAGGTATGATAGTCTCTGAATGGAAAGATCACTTATATTTTAACAATGGAAGAAATTTGAGTATTAGAGCAGTTTTAGATATAATGTTAATGATTAATAGATTGATTAAGTTTTTGAAGGAAGGCAAATTATGTATTTCTGTATGAACAGTTTTAAGATTTCATATATCTTTTGCTAAAAAATCCTAAGTAATTAATAGGTTCTGGTACTTTACAAATTCCAAAAAATCAGTCAGTCAGTCAAAAGAGCAGTAATTTGTTTGAAAATTAAATTTTGTCTCAGAAGGCCTTATTAGATAACTACTTTCTTTTCACAGCCCCTTTACTGAAGTTTCAAGAGTTTCCCCAAAACAGTTGATTTAGTTGTGCTTGGTTTATGGGGATTTTGAAGGGCTCCTCATCTTTAACTCTTGTTTGTCACTTCCTTTCTTTCGTTTGAGAGCCTTCTACTCCCATCCATTTGGGTAGGCTGTCATCTACTTCTTTACATGATGAAGGCAGAAGGGAAGAAAATGATTTCTGAACTTATGTAAAGCTATTTCTTTCTACAGTGACACCAATAATCAAGGCTTCCTTTTACCTTCCTGTCCTATCATTCCTTCTTCACTGTCTCTTCTATCCTGTAATTTCATATTTCACAGGAATAGGTTCCATGAAGTGTATAGCTAACAGACATCTTTGGATTTGTGAAATGGCAATGTATGGGCCATTAACAAACTGTGGATTTAGGAAGGTGATCTTGCCTTTCAGGGCATTTGGATTATGTCTAAGTATTATTGAAAAGAATAAGGATATATGGTGTGGGAGGCAAGTTGTTAGAAGCAGTGAAAAGTTTTTATCGAGGATGTAAGGCATGTGTACGTGTAGGAAGAGAGGAAAGTGATTGGTTCTCAGTGAATGTAGGTTTGCGGCAGGGGTGTGTGATGTCTCCATGGTTGTTTAATTTGTTTATGGATGGGGTTGTTAGGGAGGTGAATGCAAGAGTTTTGGAAAGAGGGGCAAGTATGAAGTCTGTTGGGGATGAGAGAGCTTGGGAAGTGAGTCAGTTGTTGTTCGCTGATGATACAGTGCTGGTGGCTGATTCATGTGAGAAACGGCAGAAGCTGGTGACTGAGTTTGGTAAAGTGTGTGGAAGAAGAAAGTTAAGAGTAAATGTGAATAAGAGCAAGGTTATTAGGTACAGTAGGGTTGAGGGTCATGTCAATTGGGAGGTAAGTGTGAATGGAGAAAAACTGGAGGAAGTATAGTGTTTTAGATATCTGGGAGTGGATCTGGCAGTGGATGGAACCATGGAAGTGGAAGTGGATCATAGGGTGGGGGAGGGGGCGAAAATTCTGGGAGCCTTGAAGAATGTGTGGAAGTCGAGAACATTATCTCAGAAAGCAAAAATGGGTATGTTTGAAGGAATAGTGGTTCCAACAATGTTGTATGGTTGCGAGGCGTGGGCTATGGATAGAGTTGTGCGCAGGAGGATGGATGTGCTGGAAATGAGATGTTTGAGGACAATGTGTGGTGTGAGGTGGTTTGATCGAGTAAGTAACGTAAGGGTAAGAGAGATGTGTGGAAATAAAAAGAGTGTGGTTGAGAGAGCAGAAGAGGGTGTTTTGAAATGGTTTGGGCACATGGAGAGAATGAGTGAGGAAAGATTGACCAAGAGGATGTATGTGTCGGAGGTGGAGGGAATGAGGAGAAGTGGGAGACCAAATTGGAGGTGGAAAGATGGAGTGAAAAAGATTTTGTGTGATCGGGGCCTGAACATGCAGGAGGGTGAAAGGAGGGCAAGGAATAGAGTGAATTGGATCGATGTGGTATACCGGGGTTGATGTGCTGTCAGTGGATTGAATCAGGGCATGTGAAGCGTCTGGGGTAAACCATGGAAAGCTGTGTAGGTATGTATATTTGCATGTGTGGATGTATGTATATACATGTGTATGGGGGTGGGTTGAGCCATTTCTTTCGTCTGTTTCCTTGCGCTACCTCGCAAACGCGGGAGACAGCGACAAAGCAAAAAAAGAAGAAAAAAAAAATTATTGAAAAGGAATTGACCCTTCATTTCTCTTGCTCACTAGTCTTCTCTGTAGGGAGAAATGGCTTTCCATGAATTCAGAACTCATTTTTGAGATTATTTCATACTGAGAAGACTTATTTCCACCCAGTCATCAATGTCACTGTATGAAAAGAACAGAGGTGTTTAGTTCACAACTATAACCAGTGTAAGTAGAAAGTGGATGTTCTTATGAAATAAGATGTATAAGGCTGATTAACCTATTTTCAGCTAATCATGTAGATTGATACTAAAGTAATGAATGTAACTCAAATAGATGAAAAGCACAGTATCATTTCAAGATTTTTAGCATAAAGAGGAAAGGCATTGATTTTTAAAATTAACTCTCACGTAGCATCACAATGGAAGTGTTGGCCTGGTATTTCAGCTGTGTCCATTTAGGGGAATTAATCTTAGATATTAATGTAACATAAGTTAGATAACAGATGTGTTTGGGTTCTAGCATATTAATTCACTTTTCTCATTCATACGTGTTGCCTTTACCTGTATCCTATCTTATTTAACATTTTAAGTATATGATCTGAAGTAACTTCTTTTGACCTCCTATTCCTTTTAGCATTTTGCAGTGCACCACATATTCATGCACTGCTCTTTGTAACTTCTCATTTTCCACCCATTAAAACCTTAAACATTTGTATTTTCATATGATATAAATCTTCCTTATTTTCCCACATTTCAATCTTTCATCCACTGATAAAACATAAAATGGCCATATTTTTATATCATGTATGTCATCCTTATTTTTCCTTGATTTTAACCTTTCATTCACTGATAAATGTAGGACAAATTTTGCTCTTTTTATTTACAACCTTAAATAGGTTTGAGAACTTTTCCTTTCTTTATATCAGTCTCATGGTATATCCTACAATCCCTGCATATTTATTGTATTGCCATGCTGATTCTTTCAGATTTAGAAACTAAATGCTGAATATAGTATCGTATAACCTCTTCCAGTATTTACTTGACAAACTTTCTGATAGTGAAGTTTGAAATGAAACTTTTCAAAGCAAGAGTGCCATATTATCAGCAGTTTCTCCTCCTGCCATTCCTTTGAAGATGGATATGAATCAAAGAAAACATATTATACCTAAATTTGATCAGCATTTTTTTTCAGCTTTTGTTTTTTCTAATTGCTTTGTATTCTTTCCAGCATTGAGTCATACTGGAGATGCATATGTTTGGGGTTGGAATGAAAGTGGACAGCTGGGCTTTCCACCAAATTCTCAGGGTAACCATTCAGTCATTAAATCAATTGAACACAAGTGTCTTTGCCTTGAGAATTTACCAGTTGATGGCAGGAGGATATGCAAAAGCATTGGAAGCATAACTGTGTCTGACAGCCACAAGTCATCACATGGTAGCACAGACCCCCATGTTGAATCTCTTAGCCAGTATCCAGGCACTGTTTCAAACATAGATAATGAAGATGATAGAAGCTCTAAGGGGAAATATGATGAAGTGAAGAGAAAGAAGCAGAATTATAGGCCTTCAGATATTAGAATAAACCAAGAGCACAGTATTGATAGAATTAATGTTCAAGCATCTCCCAGACTGCTGGACTTCTGGAGTGAAAATGTAAACATTGTGGATGTTCAGTGTGGAGACAGACACACTTTGTTTCAATTAGGTAAACACACTGATTTCTTTTGTTTGAGCCCAAAAATGAAGTTTCATGCTAAATACTTTTGCTTTGCAATTCTAAATTTATCATACTTCCTTTAACTTAGTGTTTTTTATTAGGATTAACCCAGTTTTGAAAATGCTTTAATTGTATTCTGATTCCATTAGCTTTAGGACAGAATTGTTTTGATATCATTGCATATTTATTGTTGGATACAAAAAGCTGTTTGATATCTACTCAATTTGTTCCAAGTAGAATTCTTTGTGAATCAACATACAAAAGTCTTTTGGTTTGAATACTGCTTCATGCAACTATATGTTGCATTTAGGTGTCTTCTGTGGATTTGTTAAACAACAAAGTTTGTAGATGTGATATGTCAAAGGGTTCTTTAGTCTATTTCAATTATTTTTTCCCATAAAGAACTGGTCTTTTTTAATGTCACTTTGGTTGCTGGGGATTACAAAGATGATTGCCACCTTTACAGGGTCTGATCTGAAACTCATCCCTGTTACTTTTGCCACCTTTCCTAACACATTAATGAATTTTCTTCTGCAGGCTTATTTGTCTTCCCAAGTGAGAAGGTTGAGTTAGTGATGCATATTTTAACATAGATTAAATGCACTTGTAATACCATTCTGAACATTATGTCGATGTATGAAAAACCAGATGCATAAGATTTTACACACGCCACTCTTAAAGCAAAACTAGTGTCAGAGATATGCTAGTGAATATATTGTTAACTTCTAGAAGGTTTTGAGTGGGAAAAATTCCACTGTTTAGTTAAACAGTAGGGAACACAATGTTGAAGTATTGCATTCATTTGTGCACTGTTGAAATTGATCTTTTACTGTATTCAAAACATGTCTGTAATTTAGTAATTTGTATATTTCAGATGATGGAAGTGTATGGTCAGCTGGCATGAACAAGTAAGTAAAGAAAAAATTTGTTTATTTTGCAAGTGTGTTCCTTTAATTTGTCTTTCATCTTTAATGTTGAAGGTTTCAGTCATAAACAAAAGTCTTCAGGGACAGACCATAAAAGGAAGGGAAAAATGAGAATTACCCAGAGCCATTGTGAAGGAAAATATTCTTTTTGAACAGTGGTATATTCTAACTGTTGAGAAAAAATGTGATTTGTAATGAGATGATACCTCGGAGAATTTTTCTACTAAGGCTTCAACAACATATCACACTTTCATGTAAAACACTTTTTCCTCATTTACAATCCAAGCATTGAATGATATTTTCAACCATCCCCTTTTATACAACAAAATCCCTTACAGCATAATACTGATCTAAAGACCTTCCAAACCACTCAACTCTTTCTCCTCCTACCACCTTATATCACTTCTATCCTCAATATCCAAATTCTGGGAAAAACTCATCTACAGCAGAATGAAACAAAACATCCCACTCTCACACACACAGTGTGGCTTCAGACCCAACCACTTTACCCTCTCGCTACATGCAAATGATGAAAAGGTTTTTAGAAAAAGTGTAGGGAACTGCACAGAACCCTGAGGGACACCACTGTTGATGGAGAAAGGGGAGGAAGCTGATCCATCAACAGCCATGGAGATAGATCAGCCATAGAGGAAGCTAGATATGAGGGAGCATAGTTAGGGAGGGGAGCTCACAAGTGAAACCATGATGCCATACTCTTTAAAAAGCTTTGGATATGTCAAGGGCAACTACCTAGGATCCCCCAAAATTGTTCAGGAATGATGACTAGACATCAATAAGATAGGAAAGAATATCACCAGTGGATCTCACTTTGCAGAAGCCATACTGGTGATGAGAGTGTTTGTTTATGACATAGGTGCCAGGCTTGAGTTTGAATCATCCAGCATATCAGTTATGGTCTGCCTCCATATCTTTCCATACTCTGCAGTGTATTTCCTCTCAAGATGTGTGCGAAAAGGCCATCAGGTTCAAATGCAAGTAGTATTACACTTTCTTGAGTAACTGATGATCTCAAGTAACCCTCAGCTCCATTTTTCCACTTGTGGTTTGACAGGTGCAAAAATATAGATGGATTTCTGAAACAGGTTACAGAATTCTCATAGAGGTAATATTCCAGGAAAGAGAGAAATTGCTTTCAGTGAAGGCCCTTAGTCTCAAGCATTTTGATACAAATAGTCTTGACTCTTCTGCACAGGGTTAGTTTCTTAAGGATTTGACCATAGAAAGTGCTTCTGTTTGCATTACTTCTTCCTCAGCCTCATGTCTTCTTTGTTTATACTTATTGTAAGTTTTCTTGCTAGATTTTATCATCCTTTGGTAGTTGCAGGACAGGATTCTGTATGAGCTTTTGTCAACAAGGAGGAATAGTAAGAAGAAAGCATATCTTATTTAGATGCACAGAGTTGATATGGTGAAAATTTTCAGATATGGACAACTTGGCCTTGGTCATACTGAAGCTGTAGAGGTGCCTGCTGAAGTGTTCAGTAAGGGCATCACCAGAATTTTTGCTGGAGGATGGAATTCTGTTTTTTTTATATTGTAAAATCATTTAGAACCTCAGATTTTATGAAATAAGACATGTTTTAGTATATATTAGCTTAAAACTGTTTTCTTTTAATTTCCTCAGCCTCATAACATGGTATAACTAATAGTTCATAAGCACTGTCTTTGACTGGTTAAAGCAGTTTTGATACTTAAATCAGTTTCATCTGGTTTGTTAATAGTTGTGACCATGATGATGTCATAATTATAACTTTGCATGAAAGATATTAATGAATATATTGTAAGCTTTATGAGGGAAATATTGCTCTTTCTTGGTAATCCTTTCATTGTAACTGGGGCTTATGTACCCCAATAATTTTTTCTCTTCATTTCAGTTAGGGTATGAGAAAATGTAAACTTTTAAATGCTTAGAATATTTCATGATTATTTAGTCCATAATTATTTGGTACTAGTCAGCCAGAGGAAGCAGGAATTATGAAATATTTTACCGTGTCATTTCATTTATAGAAGCATTTGAGTATGTTATATCCCATTTTGAAAGAAAAAGGTTTTGGCCTGAACTATACCCTAAACTTTTACCTGCATTTTTTCCTTGTTTTCCTTGGAAAATTGATTTGCATCAAAACTTCATTATAGGCCATGTTCCTCATGTTGAATATGATTCTAGGGTTGTTTGTGGACCATTAATTCTTATAACAAACCATTCCAATGATTTTGTGATTAAAATACTTCTTGATTATTAGCTTCATATTTATGTGGTATATCATTACAAGTGTAGAAGCCCTTCATTCTCTCTATATCTATACCTCTTATGCCTGTTCTAATTGTAACTCCCTCAAAGGGATGGCCATGACAACAGAGTCTCCATAACTATAGAGCTCCAGTGCTGCTTCTTAGCCTTTATGCCTCACCTATAACAGGCCACTGGCAGAGGGTACGTCTAGCACAGTGTTTGCAGAGACTTCTACCTAATGTTCCTAATGACTACTACAGTTTAATGCTCCTACCTACTACTTTCACCTAATGTTTCTACCTAATGCTCCTGCTTAAATGTTCCTACCTACTACTTCCATCTACTGCTCCTATCATTTTGCCCTTCATTATATTTCATTTTCAAAACAAAAGTTATTTTATCAGAAAATACCCATATGTTTTATCTGCATTTTTTGCAGTTTTTCTTTGAATCATAATCCGACACAAACCATTCATTTGACTACATAAACTTTTTCCCATGTATGTTTCCATAGAAAGCACACAGCATATCCTCCTTACTCTCTGTTACCCCACTGTTCCTGCTTACTCTTCCTCCATTTACCTCACTTACTGCTTCCCATTTTCTCCACTCACTACACCCCTACCCTTTCCACCCTCTGCATATCCTCAGCCAACCCATTTACTGTTTCTGTAACCTTTCTTCTCATTGCTTCCTAACTCTTCTTTCTCACTACATCCATACTTTTCCCAGTTGCTGCTTTTCCATCCTTCCCACTCACTGCTTTTTCACCTTCCCCACCCACTCCTCTCCTACCTTCCCAACTCATTGCTTCTCCATGCTCCTTGCTTGCTTTTTCCTCATTAGGACTTCACTGTTCTACAGAGAAATACCATTTGAGCATGCATAAGGCATAGAAAACACTGTTAAAGTTACAAGATATCAGACCACAGCTTGTAATGTGTGAGCCTTGTTTCTAAAATATATAAGATTACAAAATCTATGTACTGGTTGGTTCCGAGAGTTTTATTAAATATTGATGTGTCAAATAAGGGCTTTATATATTAGCAGTTAATTGGTTACATATGGCACCCCAAAAAAACGTAATGTAATAATAGAACAAAAGATTTAAGGGTTGTGGTCTCTATTTGTTTGCTTTCCAGATGTTACTAATTCCATATGCATGAGACAATATTTTTCCCAGATGTTCAAAAAATTACTGAAGAATTTAGCCCATTAATATTTCTTGAATCTTTTAACACTTGTTTCTCTGTATATAAAGATGTTGATTAAGGGAAAGTAATAATTAGGGTTCCAAAAAGAATTGCCCCTGAGCCTACCGTTGTCCTTGGATGAACCACTTACTGATCCTGAGCCCTTGTGCACTTCATTTGGGTTTACAGAAAAACAATAACAGTTAGTTTGATAGGGTAACTAACAATTTGGTCTAACATGGGAAAGTATCTGATGAGATCTCACAAGGTCAGTGTTGAGCTTGCTTCTGTTAATGGAGGAACTTGAGCTTCTGCACAGAGTTTCTGAGAACCATCATCTGTAGTTTATCATTCACTGTCTGATGCATTGTCTTCTATGATGCTTTTGTCATTGCAGGTTAACATGTTTGCTGAGGTCTCATTTGTTTCATCTAGGTCCTTTAGTGAAGTTCGTCTGTGGAAAACTTTTGATTAGAATAGATAGGTTGTGTTAGAACATGAAACATGGGAATTTTCATTGATACTTTGTCTTGAAAATACTGTGTGTTGGAAATCATATTGCAGCTTTAATATATCCAGTGCATTCATAGATGATGAAATTTTTTAGAAAGCTTAGGAATAAATGAGACAAATGTAACAGTGAAAACCACTTAACACAGATTTTGAGATGCAGGAAATGGCAACCCTCTCTTGTGATAGATGTTGAATTATTTAACACCCTCTTGAACCATTAGATGAATACCATTTTGTAGGCATTGTCTCTTGTAAAATGAAAAATCATTGTCTTTGTTGTGTTAAGAGGAGATAATTAGATTTCAGATTGTGGTATACGGCATCTTAAAAGCTCTTGTCTTTGTAGTGGTTTACATTCCTTATGTCTGTAACTTTATTCTTTTTGTCATATATTTGTAACTGAATGTTGTAAGTGTGTAGGATTAATGGAGCTCTTCACCAGAATGATAAAACATATGTAGTATCCATGTGTGTGTGCTATAATCTGAAAATATCAGGATTAATGTAGTTGTGCAACATTTAAATAAGACATAGTGCATACCATTCTGAATGCACTGTAATGGTATGGTAGTTTTCAGGAGTACTATAACTCTGCATCCACTAGAAATTAATTTCATATTGATGTGTATGTGCTGTGATAGTGTGATAGTCAAGAGCTTTGGCACAACACAATAAACATCATGAAAAATGAAGATGTGCGGAGAATAACCAGTGTGAAGAAATCATTAGAAAGGATGTGGATGAAAAATTTTTAGGATGGTATATCCATGTAGAACATGAGTCAGATGACAAGTTGGTTAAGGAGATCTGCAGTACAGTAATCCAATTGAAAGTATAAAGAGAGGAGTTAGGCCTCTGAAGAGACAGATAGTTCCAGTGAGAGAACTGATTAGGACTAGGGATGATTTAGATAAAGATGCTTGAGGAACAACAAAGGATCAGGTACAGTGGAAGCATTTTGTATACAGAGGTGATTTGAATGGAGACATTGATGTTACTCTCACTGTGCAAAGTGGGAGTTTATAATGTTACTGTTCAAAGTGGTTGTTCACATTTTGCCTGAAGACATTGGGCATGGGTTAGGGATTTATACGAGTGATTTCAGAGGCTACATGTAAATGATCCACATCATGAAATCAGAAAATAGGGTTAATGATGAAAGATAGATAGATAGTTGCATTAACAACTTTTTTAGGGGTTATTTGAATTTCATTATTTCAAAAGCACGTACCTCTGAACAGTATATTCTGGACCATTCTGTCTTTGTGCTCTTCTTCTGTCCATCATATAACTGATTAAGAAAGAAACACTATCACAGTGAAAGATTTGGCTTCTGGAAGGCTATGAAATCCCCAAGCCTTTGACAAGTAAGCAGAGGAATGAGAAGGTAATGTTTCTCATCTTTTCATTTATCAGTGTGCAAACAGGCAATCTCTTCAGATACTGCTTAGGAACAAGGCAATTAAGTGTATAATGTGAACAGGTAAGTTCTTTTGGTTTTGGAAACACCAGTCATAGACATAAGCAATATGTATCGGTAACTCACAGACTTGACCAACCACATCAGCCTTGCACTGAAATTTGAGTGAGGTTCTACACAGCCTCAGTTTCCAAAGGCTGTAGCATTGGGGGAAGGGGGTGTATCCAAGTTTTGGAGGTCAAGAAAATGGAAAAATTCAGTTTTCCTTAAATCATTCCATGGTCTGATAGCAGGAGGGGTTTTGAAAATGAACACAGCTGACTTTTCCTAAATTACCCCATGGCCTGTTAGCCTTAGGGGCCCTGATAATGAAAGGATCCAATTTTCTTTCACTTATTCCAGGGCCTGATAGTTTGGGGGGCCCTAGAAATAAGAAGATTCATCTTTCCTTACAGTATAATTGCTTTTATTATTTCTGAACTTTAGTTGCAATCTAGCCTATGTAATCAAGATAAACTTAAAAATTTTTGAGGGCCTCATGTAGAACCACTGAAGGGAGGGGTTGAGAACTTTGGTTCCAGGGCTCCAAAATCGTAAATAAGCCATTACCTAGAGGTCATGGGGATGTACCACAAATGCATCATAGCTAAAAACCTCCCTTTTTGTTTAATCTTCACATGTCTGTATAAAAGTAGAATTAGTGAGGTCCCCTGAACCTTACAGATGTTTCTCAGAGGCATTAATTATTACCTAGATGTTGCATGGGTGATAAGCATTAAAAATTGCATGTGTGAGAGACAGTAGTGATAAGAAAGTATGGTGTGAACAATTTGAGTGTTTAAAACATAAACTACTTTTTGGAACAATAAGAGATTTTTTTTAAGTGATTCAACTGGCATGGTGAAATTCTCACTTCTTAGGTAGTTGTATAAGCAAGTGAAGGGTTAATAACACTGTATGCCCATGTACAGAGCTAACTTTAGAAGTGAATACTGTCATTATAGCACTACAACATAGGTGAGTAGGTAGTTTGTGGTACTGGAGTGTTATAGTGTTGCAGGGAAGTACTTGGTTCTTCTTCAGTGCTTTTGACCTGCAATATATTCACAACAGGGATATCTGCTATTAAGAAACCAACTTGGAGAGTATATTGGTGTTGGTGGCCCAAGGCAGAGTCTCAGCACTGCCCCATATGAGGAAGGTGAAAATACCAAGCAAGTGTATGGCTGCGCTCACCCAGAACACCTTCCGCCACTCATTGCGGCTGCCCTGCAATATTCACACAAACACACTCAGTTTTTGGGTTAGCTGTAGAGGAAAGCATTCAAGTATATTACAGTTTTGATTACAGATATAAAATGAATTACAAATAAGTATGAAGTGACTGATTTAGTGTAAGAGACTGCTTTGTTCAGAATAACTATCTCTTTAACATAATCACTGATACCCATCATGTCACTTCCTTTAATGAATTGTGGGGCATAATTCTGCTTATATTGCTTATACATTATCTTTTATTATTCTTGAATTTAGTCAATAGCAGACTTGGATTGCTTATGAAAACACTACCATGAAAGGAAAAGAACACCATTGTTTCATCTGCCATTCATACTTTTGGCTACTTTCTCTCAGTAGCAAAAGTTTGTAGTATGCTATGCCATTTCAAGCTCTACATTACCCTACAAAAGCTCATTGTTCCATTTATTAACATTCACATATCTGTTCCATAATTTCCCTTTTGTGCCTTCCTTCTTTGATATTCCTGCTCTGGCAGGCTTCATTATTTTTCCTCATGATTTTTGTGGTGCTAGCAATTAGACACTGATTTATTTATGTGACATCCAAATCTTCTACCAGGATTCTTTCAAAAAGTGTTTTTAGCATCATTGTAGATCTCAAATGCATGCAGGTGTTTAGGGGTGATGCTCAGTATGTTTGTCAAATATGGATCATCCTACTATGAATACAGAAAGTGACATTCACAATATAAACAGAGTAAAGATACACTGGGTACTTTTATTTTGAGAAAAGGGTAAATTGTAGCACCAATGGGCTAAGGGAGTTCAGAAAGGTTACACCTGATTTGGATGATTTCTACCTATCATGGGTACAGGGTTCTCTCATGTTGTCTCTAATATCACTAGATGTTCTTGATTTATTCTGAAAAAACAGCATCATATGATTTATCCCATGGAGATAATGACTATTGTCTTATGCTTAGAAAATTGTGATAACACAAAGCAGTACCTTATCAGTGAACAGCTTTCATTGTTTTTATATGAAGGGCTTCCACTGAATGAACTGGCAGATTCTAAAAAATGTAACTAATAAATGTAACTCAATAAACACTAAAATTAGATAACACTCAAGCTGCATTACATCATAATCATACTGAAACACTGACACAATATTACAGTGGTTGATCCATCTCTCCTAGTTGGCAATTATCCTGGTGATCATGTCGCCCATAAGAGCACATCAGGCATTGAATATCTTAAATCCTTTCACAGGATTTGTAGCACATGGTGTTTGAAAATAGGATTTTAACAGTCCCATTGTTATGAAACTGTTTTATGCCATCTGGTGAACTCATATTAGCCTTTCATTGCATTTGATGAAAGTGCCATGCTTATTTATTGGCCAGTCTTATTAAATGTTTGTGACTTTAGCCTTTAATAATACATAATTTGCTTTGGGTTGTACCCATAGCTGTAACAGCAATACAGCTGGATGAACCTTATTGTTGTACAGTACCCTGAATACTAGGAATGTGCTGAACTCTGTGTTGTGAACCATTGATATGAAGCTTACCATGGAATGCCAGATGTTGATGGAGATAACTTATTGCCACTGTAAGACAAGTTACCTGTATGAGTGAAAAGTGATTATCATATCTAAGACAGTTTAGGAATATACCAGGTTAACAAGAACTCTCCTGTTGCAGTTGTTAGACAGGCCACCACTATGGAAGCTAGGAACCTACTGAGGCCTGTAAGTGATTATATCTGGGAGTGTGATAATGTAGGAGGATGCCTGGTCAGTAAGAAATGACCCTCCATAATAATTGAATTTGACACCAACATGAGTGCAAGAAGACTAATGAATATTTTGAAATATGGTCATAACTGAGATTGTGGCAGCACAGGAGGATGCCAGGTTGATTAAAGATTAGCTGCCATAATTGTTGAACAAACAAACACTTTGGGGGCCAGGAGACCAGTAAGGCTCATTCAGTTGGTGCCCATGGCTAGAACTGCAGCACTGTGGAAGGGTGACAAATCAGTGAAAAATGACCTAATATAAGTGTCAGTTCACTCCATATCATGGATGCCAGAAGGCTGTTGAAGCTGTGAAAATGGTGGCCATGCCATAGAATGTGGTGGTGTTTGGTAGTATCAAATCAACAGGAGATGGCCCATAACATGCATCAAATAAGTCATCACCATGTGTGCCAGGAGATTGTTAAGCCCCAGAAATGTGTTATTTGTGCAGTACAGTAACATAAAAAGTAGCCATGTCAATTGAAGACAACCTACCGTAGGCGTCATATGAGCTACTAATATGGGTGCCAGGAGACCATTGATGCCTGTAAAGATGTTGATCATGCCTGAGAGTGTAGCTGCAAAGGAAGGTGCCAGGTCAATGGGTGTGTAGAAGTAACCACCCACAAACATCATGCAGTTTCCCACCACCACCAACAGCAAGGTGGATGCTGCCAACCATCGCCACTCATATGGTGCTTCCACCACCAGCACAGGTGTCATGCCAGCCAGAATCAGCCCTGATGTTCAAAATGTGAGAAAACTTGCTTTATTAGTGTCATTTATTTCACACCACTGTATGTAATCATTTATTTGTACAGTGTAGTGAAGTTAGTTTTACACTCTAAGGGTCTGATCTATAGATATTTCTTTATTATTGTACAACTTCTTAGACTTTTATATATTTTCAGCATTCAGAATCTCATCACTTATTACATTTATCCACTATGACACTTTAAGAATGTTTCTTTATTATCTTTTCTTTCCAACATGTTTCTTGTTAAGTTTCATGATTTGTACATTCTTACTCTGCATATACATCTTTTAAAGAACTGTTTGCTGGCATCAGTCCTGAAGCTGGTTTGGATACTTGAAGGTCTTCCCCTGCTATTTTCTTTTCTTTGGAAGACTAATATATAGCAAATGACCTCTTTGTATAGCTCATCTCTCTTATTTCAGGAGCTATCTTTTTTTTATCTCCTTTGGTCCCTCTTTGTTAGCTCTTTGTTTTTTAAGTGCATTGACCAAACTTGAAAAGTATTTCCCAATTCATTTCTTGTTTACACTGTGAATAGCATAATGTACATTCCCAAACTTGAAAAGTATTTCCCAATTCATTTCTTATTTACACTGTGAATAGCATACTGAACATTCCCAAATCATGTATTGAATGTATTTGCTAGTAGACAGTTTGTCTCCTTTATAGTTCTGACTTGACATTTTGATTTCAACTTATGGACAATGTCAACCTCCACGTCCTTTACACACACACATTCTTATGGTTTCTCTCATGGATTATATTCATATTAATGCCCTTTAGTTTTTGCTGAGCCCATTTCTTTTCAAATTGTATCATCCATGTGTCAAACCAACTTTGGAGCTTAAGTCTCTTTGTAAGTGATACAGTCTTCATTCTTAACCTTTTTCAAGATATTAACATCATCTGCAAATATACTTAGTGCAAGTCCAGTTGTTTTACCATGTCATTAAATTACATAGCTCATGAAGAGCAACAATCCCAAGACTGAGCCTTTCAGCACTCCACTAGTAACCTCAACCCATTTTGAGAAAGTTTCTCAGACATGCCTCTCATATTCCCTTCCACAAGGATAGTTTTCTTTCCATCAAAGGAGTCTTCCCCTTACACATGCCTGAAAATCTTGCTTCTTTACCAGCTTCATATGTAGAATATTGTTCAGTGCCTTTTGACACTTTCAAAGAAGTCGAAGAGATTTATCAGACGTGACCACCTTTTCCTTAACCCACAGTGTCTCTCACAGAGATAGTCTATCCTTTGCAAGTAATTATGCACATGTTCTCTGATTATCTATACCAGTATTTTACGGACCACACTTGTCAATAAGACTGGTGTGTACTTCAAAACAATTTCCTGATCTCCATTCTTAAAGGGAGGCTTGATACTTGTTCTCCTCACTCCATAGGCACTACACCCTCATCCACTGATTTATGGAATAAGATTTTGAGCATTCTGTAATCAGTTTCTACCAATGCTTGTAAACATATAGTGAGATTTCACCAAGAACCACATACCTTATGTGGGTTCAGACCCTTTATTAGTCTGCTCATACCATTTCTAACATTTTTAGTGCTTTCCAATTCCCTTTCTCTCTCCCATCTCACTGGTTTTGTGGCTTTAGTGTCCTCCACTGTGAATGAACTTTTGAATTTTTCATTTGGTGTCATCTGGTGTCACCTGTATTGCTGTGCCATCTTTTACAGATCCACCTTTTGAATGCCTTTTCCTGATGAACTGATATTGAAATAATCTAAAGATAGAATGATGAAAAATTTTAATTTGCCCTCCCCTTCTCCACAAAAATTTTCCAAAGGTTTTCTGGTCCTCTTTATACATCTGGCAGCTTTTGTTCTTTGCTCTGTTATAGCTTTCATATGCTGCTTGGCTAATATGCCTCTTAAATCTCATACATAGTGCATCCTCAGCTCCTTTGGTTTCTATCATTATTGAACAATATTTCTAACTCCCTCACTGTAGATTTCCATAAAATTGTCTTTACAGTGGCTTATATCTTGGGTATGGAACTCCATTTCCTAGTTTAAAGATATTGTTTAGCTTGAATTGTTTCCATGACTGTATCTCTTTGAGGAGAAAGTGTGATAAAGTCAATGCACTTGATATGTTATTTAGCACTGAAGCAGAAGGATGGGTGAAAGCTAGTACTCTTCCTTCATTGAAAGGGAAAGGTGCTAAAAATGTATCTAGCAATTATAGGGGAATAAGGCTTTTAAATATATCAGGAAAAGTGTATGCAAGAGTGTTGACTGACAGAGCGATGGAAGTGACTGAATGCAGAATAAGTGAGGAGCAAGGGGGTTTTAAAGTAAGGGAAGGGTTGTGTGGATCCAATTTTTGTTGTGAGAAAGACCGTGGAAAAGTAAATAGTGAGAGGTAAGTAGCTGTATGCAGCTTTTGTGGATCTGTAGAAACCAAATGACAGAGTCGAGTGGAATGCTTTATTGAATATGTTAAGGATATATGGGTTAGAGGATGGCATGAAGGCCTTCTATAGATGAGCAAATGCATTTGTCAGAGTAGATGGAGAGTTGAGCATAAATGTGGGTGTGACACAGGGCTGTGTGATGTCACCATGACTTTTTACCATATACTTGGATTGAGTGATAAGAGAGATGTAAGCAAAACACTATAAAAAGAAATGTAGAGGTGGAGTGTTGCACTAAGGTATGGTGACTAGTGACAAGACTGTTTGTGCATGATACTGCATTGCCTGCGAAGAATGAAGAGTTGCAGAAGGTTGTGTGTTTTATGTCGTATGTAATCATAGACTACTGAAGGTAAATGCGTGTAAAAGTAAAGTGCGTAATGGGATTTGAAAGGAAACAGAGTGAGAGTATAGTTTCTGCAAAGCTTTATAAAGTGAGAGAAGAAAGTACTAAATCAGAAAGTACTAAACTCTGTTATGGATATGGGGAAAGAAGGACTGGAAGAGTGACAGAATGTATCTGGAAGCTATTTTGGTGACATGGAAGGAGAGATAAGGGAGAGAGCAGTATATGATAGAAGTCATTGGGCTCCTTGAGAAAATAATGAAGAGCAGAGGTGTAAGTAAGGAAGTGAGGAGAGGATTAAAGAACAACGAGGTTTTCCTGACCCTGACCTATGCAGCTGAAACATAGACATAGGATAAGTCACAGAGGTTAAGAATCCAGGCTGTGGAAATGAGTTCTTTGGGAGGAGCATATGGTATGACTAGATGGAATGAAGAAAGTAATGACAAGGTGTATGAGAGATTTAGTATGGCAAGGAATGTATAAAGAATGAATTGGGAGTGGTAGAGTGGGTGAGCTGTAATACTTTGAGGTGGTTTGTGTATGTGGAAAGAATAAAAGATGGGGAGTTTACAAGGAGAGTGTGTGTTGGTAAGATTAAAGGGGTTGTTGTGAGAGGAAGACTGCCTGTGACATGGGTAAATAGAGTGGAAGGGGAGAAAAGGGATAAGAATGTGTGGAATGGTATATGTTAAGGAGGCATGTAAGGAGAGGGATAAGTGGAATCTCTTTTGCCATGACACCTCCCGTGGTGGGAGTTCCCAGAGGGAATGTGCATCAGAGATATAAGTTGATCAATAGTATGGTTCTCTCCTGACCCCTTGTTTATCTTATTAAGAACATAGCCAAACTCTTGTATTATTTGATCCCTTTTACCTGGCCATGCATCTTATATGATGTTTTCCATTTCCTTATTACAACATGTAAATTTAAGATATAGTATCCTACTTAACAGCTTGTGTATTATGGGGAGAGTTTGCACATAAGGGGCCCCATCTCTTGCACATCTGTATCTTCATAAAGATTTTTAAGTCTATGTAAGCCACCAGGATTCACATTCTGTTTGCTTGGACTGTTTCAACCATCTACTACTCTTACACAAATCCAGTATATATATGCATCCTTCTTAATCTTCCTCTTTTTCATTTTTGATCATGGCAAATGGTAACTGGTACTGCATCTCATGAAGAACAGTTTAATGTTAATATCATCCAGTTGACTAAAGAACTTGAAGGTTGTTCTCAGGTCACCCTTTTTCTCTTTTCTCATTGAAGGTGGAAAGCTCTGTAACCAACCTTTCATTGTATCTCAAGTCTATTAATTCTGGTATCATCTTGGTTGCTCTTCTATGGACTTTCCTAATTATATCTTTGTGTTTCTTGAGGTGCAGAGAACAAACTTGAGAGGCATAATCCAGTTTTAGTTCATGTTGTGAATAGTTTACTACTTATTCATATATTACTTGAATGCAATTCCAGTAATTATCAGGAGACTTCACTTTTTTCACAGTTTTCTAGATATTAAGCCCTGGCAACAAATTAGGTCAATGTTGACCACTAAATCTCTCATACATTGATTCCTGTAGCTTATTCCCACTTCGCAGGAATTATGCAGAGGCTGCTTTTCACTGTGTGAGTATCATTCTGCTCACAGTACTATAACCTGCAGTAGGACCCTTGATGCAGTGATTATCATTCATTTTTCTTCACAGTACCCTTTACTATTACATCTTGATGTTCTGAGGGTCATTCACCCTACATCACTGTAACGTTCACGATCATTCTTGATGCAGAGAGTGTCATTCTGCTTATACTATAGTATCCTACACCAGGACCATAATGCTTTGAGTCATTCACCTTACATCACTGTATCCTACACTCACATTCTAGGTGCTGTGTCATTTTGGTCATAACTTTGTATCCTACACTATTATCCATTGTGCTGTGAGTGTTATTCACCTCACACCATAATATCCTTCTAACATCCTTGGAGCTATGAGTGTCATTAATCTCATACCAAAATATTGTGCACCTATCATCAGTCATTCACCTCACACCACTGTAATTTGCAAGGTTTATGGTATTTCTTAAAATAAGATTTATCATATATATTTGAAATACTGACTTGAGGGACAAGATATGAAGGAATGGTAATCCTTTTGAAGAAATATGCTTTGAAACCTAGATGTTTCTCCAACAGTAGGAGTTCTTTCAGATATCAGTTTTATTTAGCAGTGCTTTCATTATCTCTCCCATTGGATGAAATTAATTTTGGTTTCTTTGGCTCACTTTTATTATTTTTGAGGTAACCTTAGTTTGCTTTTGACATTTACCCAAAGTATTGAAGACTTTTTTTATTCTGGTGAGTGTCATCTTGTGTTTGAGAGCATCCACCACCAAGCCCACAGCTGGAGACATCGGAAGCTCCAGTGCCCAAGGTAAGGAGGACATCAGACCATTCTGAAGGAGGTATGGTTAACCAGCACTTACTACATCAAAAAGAAGGCCTCACAGGGTTGCTAGAAACAAAAAATTTAAAAAACAATTTGGGAAGAGAATGGCACACAAAGAGGTAATTTCCAGTAGAGACTGGAAAGAGGAAAACATGCTTTTCCAAGATGAAAAGTATTGGGACCTCATCCTTGAAGTGCTAATACCAGTCATAGTCCTAAGTTTGATATAAGGATGTCATATTAAATCATACATGGATAAATTATGGTTTTGGTACTCCTTGGTAATTTTTTCTATCTGTAATCAACACAGCATCTTTCTCCATCCACCAGGATCACTGATAACAGTCTTATATCCCTCTCCATAAGCAGCAATGGTAGCACCACTCATTATGAAGGATAGTCAGAGTTTGAGTTATGGATGGATACACTGAAGACGAGATTGTAAGAGTTGGGAACGTTTACATACTTCACTGAATGCGGTTGATGGAAGAAGAGAAATTTTGAAGGTAAAGAGATTATGAACTGTGGTTTGAAACACAGAAAATGGAAATAAACTAGTACCCAGAGTAAGATGGTAGCACAGTATGAAAGGAAATTTATGGAGTGAAATGAAGGAAATATTAGCTAGCAGTTATTAATAATGCATCTACATAGTAGAATGACTGGTAGAGAAACATCTTTTAAGTCAATGTGTCATTTAGTGGAAAAAAAGGAGACTTAAGGAAATTAGATTATTATGAAAGTGGTTGATCAGGATTGTTTAGTGAGGTGGAATGGCATGGGGAGAAAATTGGCCAGAAGAGCTGAGGAAGCAGGAGAAACAGAATAAGGTATGAATGGAGTATCTCAGGCTGGAGACTGTGGAAGGGTGTAAGGATTTTATCGTGTGGAAGAGATGACAGAATGGGCACATTCTTTTGTCATATGTTCAGAATTTGAGGAATTCACCTGATCAATAGAGAAACCAAAAGTGTCCCTCATAAAGACTGGCTGATGCAGCGTGAAGATTTGGTAACCAAAGGTACTAAAGAAACTGGTAGCCAGTAGGGCATACACAGGCACGCTCCTGGCCAGCATCAGCAGTGGAGCTGGCCTAGATACCACTTCAGGATCCAATTCTTTACCATAACGATGGAAGTATCTGAAATGATGTCATGTATTTTAGTTAACTTGGAAAAGATGCTCTAATACTCAATGAGAAAATATATCATCCCAAGATCTTCAAGTGACATGGTTAATGTCACATGCATAGAAGCCTCAGACTCAGTGAATGTTGCAAGGCTTTGAAAATACCTTGTAAGTTTTATCTGTAATATGAAAAGTTGCCTACTTAATTCATAGTTTCATGCATTATACCACATTTACTTTCTTGTATTCTTTGTTCTGCTTGGAATGAATGCAAAGGGCCAGTTGCCATTTTAGAATAAATAAAAAATATCTTATTATACCTTCTAAAGATATGTATTCATCACTGGAAATGTCAAGTTGATGAAACTGTACAATATAAGATAAACATTTATGTATTAGCCTTGAATATGATACCAAAGTGCCCATTTGTGAACCCTTCACCTGTAAAATCATGAAAAACCTCATACCCTTATGCGGGCTCATCTGCTACAAGTTTCAACCATTGATATGAAATATCAAACTGAAAATATTCTGAGAACACTTCTCTATACTGGGATCAAGTTAACTAAAAGGAAAAAAGTTTTGGGTCTACCAAGAAATTAACAATATATCCTAATTTACTTTCTCGAAACCGGATTTAAGTAATATGTTACATCGCTGAGAACAAGTTCAAGGGCAAAAATATCAATGATGGGAAGAAAATGTAGTAACATACTAAACAAGTTTATTTTAAAATTTCCTATTTCATATAGACTTATTATACTTCAACATTTGAATATCCTCTTTTTAAAACTTTCCCCATGTCATATTTACAGAAACACTGTGTTTACTGACCTAAACTTTGGATTTTTATGGGATTACCCTTTTTTTTCTATATTTCTACTGGTGGTAACTGTTCCTTGCACTATGGCCTTGTGAGTCATGGAAGCACTAGTCTCGTTTTCATGAAATAAGCTTTTGCAGGATAAAATCCTTAAGAATCTCTTCTCTTTGGGTCATTTTACTTTTCTTTTTTACTTATAGCGTTTATTTTTAATTAAAACTTTTTTATTTCAGTTGCCTCAGATACTTCAAATCATTTTTCTTTTTTATGATTATTTCCCTGGCATTTAATGTTCCATACATGAAAATTTATGTTGCTCACAAGAAATACAATACTGGTACTGAATGACAAGATAACTTTAGCAGATAACATGTCAGGAGTAGCAACTGCAAAAATAATGCTTTTAGTGTATCATATTCTTTTTTCCTCTATTTTCATTCAAGCTGGCTTCTGGCTGGGACCAAGTATATTGCAAATTATAATTGTTTCAATGCATTATGGATTTTTTTTTAAAGATGTAGAGGAGCAAAGTATTCTTTAATGACACAGTATAGAGAAAGGGTCACACACATAGCTTATAGAATGTATAAAGAGCATCACACATAGTTTATGGAACGTATAGAGCTATTATACCAAATTGGATTTTCTTGTTTTACATAATGATTTTCTCAATACTAAAGCTGTGAGATGTGCTACATTAAGGTTTGTGTAATTCAGTCATTGATAAGTGTTGCACCAGAAGCCCTGGCAGAACCAGAAGGCACAGGAGAATAAAAGTACCTTAATTCTGTTTCTGAGATGAACGGGTGTGTGGAAGGAGAGTTATGGAGGAGCACTGCACAAGTGAGGGTAAAGCTGGCACTCATCAGACCCATCACATAGAAGGAAGAAGGCCAACCACCTAAGGGGCCATGGAGACACAGGGTTGAGATGAGTGGATGTGCCACCATTACCCCCAGGGGAAAGCCAGAGTAGACTATACTAGTCAAGAAACTTAGGTCCCTCTGTGACCCCCAGCGAGTCAGGAGATAGGGGTGGGTGTTTAGCCCCAGAGCCTGTAGTAATTAAGAAATATTACCTACTTGCAGTGATGAGATGATGATTTGCTAGAATTAATGAGGTTTCTCAAGACATGAAAATGATTTGTAGGGATTGATGATACTGTATCAAGTAACACTGTTGAGTTTGAAAAACAAAACATTGCACAGAGATTAAAGGGTTGTTAAGCTCATAAGGACATAAAAAGGTTTTGCCTTAAGACAAAATCAAATTTTCAATATATATAGATGATGAATATGTGGCAAGCCGAGGCCTAAGTTATCCATGGAAGGAGGAATCAGTCAGGCTCAGATTCTCTTATGGATCATGTAACCCTGTAATGGTGGACAGAAGCTTGAGAAGCTCCTGAGATTGGGCTTTATGTTGTTGCAGTCAGATAAGTATCTTCTTGCAAAGCATTTCAAACAAATACAAATACCCAACCTGCTAAATGAAGACAAGATATCAGCCACATTTCAAGATCACAACACACAGCAGGAACTGATCTGTTCACCTCTGTGAACCCCTGTATCACCCGAATGGTGAGGAGGGCTCCATAGTGGGCATGGGCAGCTGATGGCAGTAACAGATTTGTACCAGCATTCATTCCTAGGCTAAAGAGCATGAGAAAGCGGCCACCCCATCGATCACATGCCCACCCTCCTAGAAGCATGCCCACAGTGTAGCCATAGAAGTAGCTGGAGAGGAGGTGGCCTTGAATGGTCTTGCTCCAGTTGAAATCACCATGAATCTGTGATATGAGAAGAAGGTTGTACTGTGTGATCATGGTCATAATTAGTATATTTCTGTGCTCAAAATGCCATCATTAACAGAATTCATAGGTGTCTTGATGCTTACTTTTTAAGTTATGACAGTTAATTGGGAAAAGACAGAATTTTGAATGTTAAGGATTAATTCATCAGGGTAAATGCCTGTGAATGATTCATCACCAAAACAGCATATATAACTCCAATTGTGGTCTGCATTTATATTTCAAGATTATCTTTGCATTATCCATCCCTTCTTAAACCAATGAAATGCTTGTCTTACCTGCCTGGGTGAAATGCCAAGCGAGTCACAGCTGTGCTTTATAAGGTGCCATAAGGATGTTACCTACTCTATGAATTATAAAGTTACATAGGTCTCGTCTATTTTGAGAGATGCCATATTGGCCTTGCTTAATAGGTGAGGTGCCATAAGAGTCTTTTCCTACCCTGTGAGGTGTTTCAAGCATTTCACCTACTGTGTGAGATATGTAGATCTTGACTAGTTAGTGAGATGCCATAAAGGTCTTGTCCACTCTGTAAGGTTTTTAAGCTTCTCATCTACTCTGTGAGACATGTAGATCTCGCTTAGTTAGTGAGATGCAATAAGAGTCTTGCCTACTCTGTAGGTTACTTTAAGAGACAGTCTTATCTGTAGAGTACCATTAGGTACTCGACACTATTTTGATAGATGCTATTAAGGTTTCACCCTGGATCTGCCAGGGGCCATGTGAGGATCACTGTGAATTTTAAAAGCCATAAGGTTCTCTCCATGACTCTGCAATGTGTGACAAAAGCCTCACTATGGCTCTGCCATGTACCATGAGAACCTCACCATAGCTATAGCTCTGCAATATGCCATTAGAGCCTTGCTACGGCTTTGCCATATGCCATGAGGGTGTCACTATGACTGTTAGATGCTGAAAAGGCCTCACTATGACCCTGCCAGGAAACACAAGGGCCTTATCATGGCTCTGCCAGGTCCGTAAGAGTTTCCCCTGTGTTCTGCAAGATATCATTGAGGCTTTGCATTTAAGATATCATAAGGATATTAGGTGCCATGTAATATAAGGGCTTAATGTGTGCTCTGTAAGATATCATGAGGGCCTCATATAAGCTCTGTAAGATACCATGAGGGCTCCATGTGTGCTCTGAGACTTAAGGTGAGGGCTTAATATGTTCTCTAAGATCTTATGAGGGCTTCATGTGTGCCTTGTAGATCATGAAGGCCTCATGTGTTTTGTAAGTAGTATCATAAAATTCTGATAGTGTTCTCTTGGGTGAAATAGTTAGCTCACCTGATGCACGGTAGCATTATCATCCTCCAATAGCAGATCCAATGAGACAAAAGCCTGAGGACTTTGGCTTGGTTCTATATTGGTAAAGTTTGAAGAATTGGGCATGAGGCTGGAATCCCAGGCACTGCCAGAGTCAGAGTTGTAGTCAGTGGTGCCAGGAGATGGACTCGCCATGCATACCAGAGCCATAGACAGGCTCATCCGTCCCAGCATCAACTGTAGGGTTCCAACCATGACCAGAAAAATGGTCCACAGCCGCCATGACGTCAACAATGGACCTGTTTATGGATACAAATTTATAGTTTCTAGGTTACTGTGAGTTATGTTGAAGAGAGGAGCCACTGGAGTTATGTTGGAAAGACACTGCCCATCAGCAAACTACCAAATGTACTAGAAACAGGAGTCATCAGAGATGGTCTTGTTAAAGTTTTTTACTCCAAGAAGGAGAAAGATTAAAAGCTTCTCGGGAAGGGTCAGAGGTAGTCGATATGGCCTACTGCTGGGAATAGAAGTGATTGTTCGAGACCTGGGGTGGTAAGTAGTGGCGTTGGTTGTGACCCAAACCCTGGGATGGGAGGTGGTGGTGGTGGCTCTAACTATGGGGTTGGAGGTGGTGGTGGTGGTGGCTTTCTCTTTAGATGTGGATGATGGTAGTGGCTCTATCCCTTTGTTTGGAGTGGTGGTGGTGGCTTTATCCTTAGGGGGTGGAAAGTGGTGGCGGTGGTTCTAACTATAGGGTGGGAAGTGGTCGTGGTGGCTTTAGCCCTGGCGATGAAGGTGGTCGTGGTGGCTTTATCGTTGGGGCTGGAAGGTGATGGTGGTGGCTCTCTAGCCCTGGGGTTGGAGGTGGTGGTGGTGGCTCCATCCTGTGGTGTCGGCGGCTTTATCTAGGGGTGGACAGAGAAGATGGTGGCGGCTCTATTCCTGGGGTTGGAGGTGATGGTGGTGGCTCTATCCCAGGGGTTGGAGGTGATGGTGGTGGCTCTACTATCCCTTGTTGAGAGGTGGTGGCATCTCTATCCCGGGTGGCATATGGTGAACTACATCTGAGCTCCACTGACATTTACCTTTCCCTCACATTAATATTGCAGCGGGAAGGACGGAATCATCGACCTTCACTCCGAGCAAGGACGTTGATATTTATCAGTCAATATTTCTTTTCAGAGAGTGCTTACCAAGGATTTACCAAACGTTGTCTGTGAGAAATATGCTAATAGAAAACAGTCCATATCAAATCTGATTTTAATTCGTCTTGGTTTGGTGAATGGTTATAAATGTTCGCGGATATCAGTTGAAGTCTACAAATTATATCTGTGACTAATCCCAGCAAAGAAACTGAAAGGGATACTTTTTTTAGCAATACCTTGCAACATTAATGAAAACAGAGTTGACAACAGGGGAAGAAAATGCCTTCTGTCTACTTAAGGAAATCTATCAAATTCCGGGAAGTAAAGATAAACGATGGTCTTATGGTTTAAATCTAAAGTACAGTGAATAGAATGTACCCAGATTCAGGAGGCTGGACAAGTAAGAGCACTTTCCAAACAGGATAAGGAGGAAACAATCACAGTAGAGGAGCTTAGCCATGCAGAGCTGTGCAAGAGCTGGTGACAATATAGGGAAATTAGAACGGATGGGTAAGAAGTAAATAGTGGATCAAAATAGTTTTGAGATAAACAGGCGCAAGTAGGCAAAGGATTACAGAAACAGTATGGAAGAGACATAGCCACATTATGTTCGTAGGATATGAGGACAATAAGAAAATGAAGCAATATTCTTATCGTGCGTCACTAGAATTTACTCTTCCGTTATATAATAGAATGAGTACAATAAGGATCTTGATACTACTGATGTACAACTAGTAACATTATCATTTATTTTCCATTCTTTTCCTCGAGTAACTCTTCCTTTCGCAGTTACACCACAGTTACCGTCCAGACCTATTCATTGATCACTCTCCAGTGTTCTGTTTTTATCATATCAAGCAGCTAAACATGACCTTCAGAAAACAAATCTACAGTAAATACGGACACTCTTACAGTCGCTTTCAGTGGCTTCGTCCCCCGGCACATTTATATCCAGTTCGTAATCTTCAGAAGGTACTGTTAACTTGTTGCTCATTTTGTTGAAAAATGACAAAAACTGTTCTTAAAAGTTATTGCTTGGTGTTACACAAAGCTCAAGGTTACTATTAGTCCATCTGGTAGACTGCGTGTGTGTGTGTGTGTGTGGGTGGGACGCTATGCGCATACTCCAGCCATGTGACGTAGTATTTTTAGTCAACCAAGCTGTGCCACATCTCACGTTGTACAATACAATTCATCATTAATCCACGCTAAACACTGCAGCATGGGAGACACCTCACATCAACAGTATATGGGAAGTTGTCAAGTGACCAAGGACGAAGACGTAGGAAAATGACTAGAAGAATTCTGAAACTAGGTACGTTAATGATCTTGATTTTCAGTGAACTATTCAGAAGCTAAACTTCTAAAGGTTAGTAAGGGCTTAAAATACTACCTGCTTTTTATTATGATAGTTAAGATGGCACGGGCCATTTCATTATAGCTGTAGCTATATTTTCCACCTCTTCACACAATGAACATACTTGGTAATACTGTAACAACCACTCTATACATTACAGGCTAAGAAACTTGGTGTTCTGTTCAGATGTTGAAACTTCTCTTCTGAGCAGTTGCTCCGTTTATATAAGGGATTGATTCATCCTTTTAAGAAGTAATGCTCTCACATTTGGCGTGGTTGTAGTTCTCTATCTTGCTTGACAGAGTTGAGTCGAAAGCGGTCCCAGACTAATTTCCAAACTTGACCTCCCTTTCCTACGCCACAATGCTGGTTCACTTTCCCCCTCTTCTATAGGTGTTACTTTGCTTTTAGCTCCCGAGAGTTAGCTGCTTGTATTCCCACACCACTAGCCAAACCACGCAATTCTCGGCAAGCTACTGCGTCACATGATTATTGTGTGGCCATCAGTAACTCAGGGGTGGAGCGTTTTGATATCTGCTTCTTTTCCTATACGTCAAAGCTCTACCCTCTGATGTCTTTCCCAGTAACTATGACTTGGCACATTTCAAGACGTCTTCAAACGTCTTCAAAAATACTTTCTTCGTAAATACTTTCTCGTCTTTTTTTTCACTTCATAACTCTCTTTATTTCAATTAAGGCCCGGCTTTGATGCGGACTTTGGTCCCCACGTGAATAGAGCTTTCAGCTCTATATATATATATATATATATATATATATATATATATATATATATATATATATATATATATATATATGTATATATATATTATATATATATATATTTTGCTTTGTCGCTGTCTCCCGCGTTAGCGAGGTAGCCCAAGGAAACAGACGAAAGAATGGCCCAACCCATCCACATACACATGTATATACATACACGTCCACACACACAAATATACATGCCTATACATCTCAACGTATACATATGTACACACAAACAGACATATACATATATACACATGTACATAATTCATACTGGCTGCTTTATTCATTCCCATCGCCACCCCGCCACATGAAATAAAAAACCCCTCCCCCATCAGGTGTGCGAGGTAGCGCAAGGAAAAGAACAAAGGCCACATTGGTTCACACTCGGTCTCTAGCTGTCATGTAATAAAGCACCGAAACCACAGCTCCCTTTCCACATCCAGGCCCCACAGAACTTTCCATGGTTTTCCCCAGACGCTTCACATGCCCTGGTTCAATCCATTGACAGCACGTCGACCCCGGTATACCACATCGTTCCAATTCACTCTATTCCTTGCCCGCCTTTCACCCTCCTGCATGTTCAGGCCCCGATCACTCAAAATCTTTTTCACTCCATCTTTCCACCTCCAATTTTGTCTCCCACTTCTCCTCATTCCCTCCACCTCTGACACATATATCTTCTTTGTCAATCTTTCCTCACTCATTCTCTCCATGTGACCAAACCATTTCGAAGCACCCTCCTCTGCTCTCTCAACCACACTCTTTTTATTACCACACATCTCTCTTACCCTATTATTACTTACTCGATCAAACCACCTCACACCACATATTGTCCTCAAACATCTCATTTCCAGCACATCCACCCTCTTCCGCACAACTCTATCTATAGCCCACGCATCGCAACCATATAACATTGTTGGAACCACTATTCCTTCAAACATACCCATTTTTGCTTTCCGAGATAATGTTCTCGACTTCCACACATTCTTCAAGGCTCCCAGAATTTTCGCCCCCTCCCCCATCCTATGATCCACTTCCGCTTCCATGGTTCCATCCGCTGCCAGAGAAACTGCAGAAGCTGGTGACTGAGTTTAGTAAAGTGTGTGAAAGAGGAAAGTTATGAGTAAATGTGAATAAGAGCAAGGTTATTAGGTACAGTAGGGTTGAGGGTCAAGTCAATTGGGAGGTGAGTTTGAATGGAGAAAAACTGGAGGAAGTAAAGTGTTTTAGATATCTGGGAGTGGATATATATATATATATATATATATATATATATATATATATATATATATATATATATATATATATATATATATATATATATATTTATATATATATATTTTTTTTTTTTTTATACTTTGTCGCTGTCTCCCGCGTTTGCGAGGTAGCGCAAGGAAACAGACGAAAGAAATGGCCCAACCCCCCCCATACACATGTACATACACACGTCCACACACGCAAATATACATACCTACACAGCTTTCCTTGGTTTACCCCGGACGCTTCACATGCCTTGATTCAATCCACTGACAGCACGTCAACCCCTGTATACCACATCGCTCCAATTCACTCTACTCCCCGCCCTCCCCTCACCCTCCTGCATGTTCAGGCCCCGATCACACAAAATCCCCTTCACTCCATCCTTCCACCTCCAATTTGGTCTCCCTCCTCTCCTCGTTCCCTCCACCTCCGACACACACATATATATATATATATATATATATATATATATATATATATATATATATATATATATATATATATATATTCGAGTGATTGTTGAATCAACGTACGGAATCTGATACGCCTTACAGTGTTTCAAAATCGTTCATATCTGCATAGAGAGCTATTTTGTTGTTATCATTATATTAGTATCATTCTTACTCTCATTATTCTTTTTCATATTATCATTACTATATAGAAATTATTGTGCAACTGTATGAAAATATTAATACATGCGTATCCTCTGCCACCAACTTTAAACGTAAACAAAATATCTGAGGTTAACGTTGAAGGTTATAACGTCATGTAGCCGTGAATTTTAATTGTTTTGTAGAATAGAAGATAAAAGAGAAATTTGAAGCTTATGTATAAATCATCTCCAAGTACACATGGCACTCATAACAGAACTACGGTTTGTCACATAAAGTAAGTCCTTCATTTTGACAGTTTGGTAATTTACAGCCGATTTTTCGGTCGGTGATTTGAAAATCATACTCACATTTCCCTGATATCAAAATTGTGCAGGCACATCTAAACCACAAAACTGTTAATATCTTACTTTAATGATGCTACTAGCACGGAGGTATGTCTTGGAAGTAGAAGAAAAGCATAACAGTGGACTGTTTGACTCATGTTAGAGCTTGTGGTAAAAGTTTAGTTTACCTCCTAATTGTGAGACTTGCTATGAAAGATAGGAAAATTGGAATTGTGGGATAGAATAAAGTGTTTATTTTGTAACAATTTATGATTCTGTGATTAAGAATATGTACAAATTATGATATTGCTATGTGTTCATGTCCACAACATATTGATGTGAAAATGACGAGCATAATCATAACAAATAGTCCTTAGATAGTTTTGAAATAAGGTGACTGTTCTTAAGCTTTACAGCTCAATATCGACCTAGTCTTCTTGCTGATATGGATATTTGAAAGTACAGGCAAGTTGAACTGTAGGATGCTTTCATAGTCAGTTTACTGTAAGAAGAGTAGAATTTGATCTACAGGTGGTAATTTTACTCCTACTTATCTTCTGACAGAGGCTGTGTTGATAGTGAGGATGCCTTTGAAAACTGCAGGAAATATAAAGTTAGATTTATAATATAAAAGTAGATGAATGATTAATTTATGAAAAGCAAAGTATGGGAAAACTACACCAACTTTTCAAGCACCCAAAATTTACTTCATCTTTGTCCGTCGAAAAATATGTAATTGACATGGTCTTTTGTTTACGTCTTGGTTTAAGTGTTCATGTGCACACAAATGATTCAGTAAATGAAATAAGTCCAACGAACACACTTTGCCGTGTGGTTGGAGGCAGCTGATGAGAATTTCATTGGTATATTTTGACAGTGTTGGAAATTACAGTATTTCTTGATCCTTAGTCAAAGTTAAGTAGGGTTTTTATGGATTTGTTGATTATTAGTTTTAGAGGTGTTGCCCCCTGTTTATTTCTGTATTCCCACATTATTCTTGATCATCATTGCCTTTCCCACTGTTGAATTATCCATTGTTGCAGAATAAGACAGATAGTTAATAGGATGACGTGCAGGTCACATGCTGTTGAAAGTACATTAAACGAACATTGCAAAACATTCTTGGTGTTGTAACATTCCACCAATCAATTCCCTGTGCTTGTAAACTCATTGAATACCAATGACCCAAGTTTTATCATCCAGGCAGCTACTGGATGTTATAATCATATTATCCTGTGGAAATCAAAATACTATAATGCTTCTGGGTTGATTGTGTCCAACAAGCTGCTAAATGGAATTGGGGATATTATTGTTGAAAAATTTCTTTATTTTTCAGAAATGTAGTTTTACTAGGTTGATCATGTTTCACAGGCTACTGATTGGAAGCTAGGATCTACAATATCTCTTGAAAAATTTCTATATTGTTTGAGATTACATATTTTTTATCTTTAATGTTATGTCAAAATTGAAAACTTGACAAGGGGGAAAAATTTAGGGGTTAATTAACTAAAGTGATTGAATTATCAAGTATATTCCTATGAGTCCACAGGGTACTTATGTTTCATTTTCCCTGTGGACTCATATAGGAATATGTAGATTTTGAGCGATCGGGGCCTGAACATGCAGGAGGGTGAAAGGCGTGCAAGGAATAGAGTGAATTGGAACGATGTGATATACCTGGGGCGATGTGCTGTCAATTGATTGAGCCAGGGCATGTGAACCATCTGGGGTGAACTATGGAAAGTTTTGTGGGGCCTGGATGTGGAAAGGGAGCTGTGGTTTTGGTGCATTACACATGACGGCTAGAGACTGAGTGTGAGCAGATGTGGCCTTTGTTGCCTTTTTCTAGTGCTACCTCGCGTGCATGCGGGAAGGGGTTTGTCATTTCATGTGTGGCGGGGTGGCGACAGGAATGAATAAAGGCAGCAAGTATGAATTATGTACTTGTTTATATATGTATATGTCAGTGTATGTATATATATGTGTATGTTGAAATGTATATATATATATATATATATGTGTGGGATAGGGGAGAAAGAATACTTCCCATGTATTCCCTGCGTGTCGTAGAAGGCGGCTAAAAGGGAAGGGAGCGGGGGGCTGGAAATCCTCCCCTCTTGTTTTTTTTAATTTTCCAAAAGAAGGAACAGAGAAGGGGACTAGGTGAGGATATTCCCTCAAAGGCCCAGTCCTCTGTTCTTAACACTACCTCGCTAACACGGGAAATGGCGAATAGTATGAAAAAGAAATATATATGTGGGAATTGTGTCAGACTTTAAATCTTGACAGTGAAGCACTGGATTTGTCAGATTAGGGAGATTGTAGGACTAAAGAGGCATGGATAATACTATAGATATTTTTTGATGCTGTAATTACTATTTAGGGAGATAATTACCTTTTCCATAACAACTCTAGATATTTTTTAAGGCTGTAGTTACTATGCAGAAAAGGAATTAACATTTGCATGACTTGTTTATATTTGTTTTGCTATTTATCATGTTAGAAGTAAGTTTTGGCTAAGACGGGAAGGGGTTAGAAGATGACGTAAAATTTATGATTACGTGTATTACAGTGAATAAAACAATTGCAGCAATTTTAGCTTAGTTTTCATATTTTGTTAAAGATGATAGAACTTCCAAGAACATTAATTGACATGGATTAAGTTAAGGGTGTGAAGGTTTGCTATTGATGCAAATGAAACCTAACCTCTTGTAGGTTGTTGTAGAAATATGTCATTCAAGACACCAAACCATTTTTGTCTACTTGCAGATTTAGATATTTACCTGCTTCCTGTCAAAAATAGTAAGGAAAATTGGTTTAGTTGTTCAACTTTGATTTATATCAAGTATTTAAGCTTTAATAGTTTTATGCTGTAGTTGAGTACTGATAATATTTATAGTATTTGTGGATTACACAGCAAGGTTGACCTCAGGTTAGCTTATGTGCTGAGCATAGGGTAATGCTGCACTTCTGATTGTTTCAGTTTGATGAAGGGAAGAATTTGTGTTGATCTTCAGTACACTGTACATACATTGAAATCAAAAAGTTTTTTCCTTTTTCATACTTGATGGCTGCTTCCCATACTAGCAGGATAGTGCCAGGAACAGATGAAGAACTCTGCATCAGCTCATATTCATAGTACAGTGGTTGAATTTGATGAAAGGAAAGATCTATGTTGTCCTTCTGTATGTTGTACATAGAAATGGAGAAGCTTATGCAATGTAAATTAGGATCATATGAACCAACAAATAATCTTCCATTCTGTATGCAAGGAATGGGTGGGCATGTATTGCAGCAAGCATATGGGAATTTTTTTTTTATTGTATTTGTGTTAAAAAAGGTTGACATTCAATCAGATTTTAAGCCTTGTGACATTTTCATTAACTATATAGATATGCTGTATACCCTCGAGAGTTATGCATCATGCTTGGCTTGGGGTCTGGCTTGTGGGCAGCCTGAGTGGCCTAAATCATCTCAAAGTCCATCCAGTGTATACTTTACTAAAGAAGAACTTGTTTGACTCATACCAGTATTTTAATTCTAGTGGCCTCTGTATGGTTTACAGTAAGTAATTGGATTGCTGAAAAAATATTCATAAGAAATAAGAAGCAAAATGAAGCATTTAGGATGATATCCAGTTAAATCTTTAGTGTAAGATATCTGTAAACTAAGAACGGCCTTATATTTGTATTAATGGTATGAAGAACATTGTTTTGAAAGATGAGTCTTGGTAGCACACCAAAGCAAAAAAAAAAAAAGGAGATATCTTACTTTCTATTAGAAAATAATGTTATAGCACTATACCCTGATGTATTCATATAATATTGCCCATGCTTTATGATTCAGTGTTACCTCTAACAATTTGGTGTTTTTAGATCCTAAAATGGCTTCATGATGTAACTGATGTTATTTCAGGTGAAGTACCATGGAGAAGCCCAGATGTATTACCAGTGGAGACGTCCTAGCAGACAGAGAGGTGGTGGTGCAAGTTGTGGAGGGTGGTGCTGCCATTGCTTCAGCCATCAGGCGCTCTTTAAAAATGGTGGTGGAGCTACGAGTTAATCCTCCTGCTTCATCAAAGGTAGAATTTATTTACTTTTTTATTTGGGAGGCCCCAGTCATGAGTAAAAGTCCACTCCTGTGAAATATAGAGAGAATAATGAAAGGGATAAAGAAGAGACAAGGGAAAGTATTTACAAATTTTGGAGAAGGTAAAAAACTTGTCTTTTAAAAAGAGAGGGTAGATATTTCCAAGGCTTCAAGGTATATGGAAAGAAACAGTTATCTAACCAGCCCACCCTTGAGTTGTAATCATGTTACACAGCAGATTACTGAGTATTGTGTGGTCTAGCTATTGGTGGGTGGTACAGAAACAGCCAACTCTTAGGAGCAAATACCGTTGTTGTTTGAGATTAAACCTCCCAAAACTCAGGAGGTGTGGGCCTAGTGCACTAGGGTGGCCCGCCTGTGGTGAGGGACCTAAGCACTGGGCGTAGGGTGTTGGGCTTGTTATTCCACCCAGCCTCCATGAGAGTCAGGCTCCCTCTGAGCAAATACCAAAGTAAAACCTGTAGAAGAGGGACTCTGAGCCAACATTGTGGTGTAAGGCAGGCAAATCATGTTTTGAAGTTAACCTGGAACATTTTTTAAATCAGACTGCTTTTGACTCAACTTTGTCAAGTAAGGATGCAGAGCGAGAGCCACCCCAGATGTAAGAGCAGAGCCTTATATGAGGACAGATCAATCCTTTGTATAAACGGAGCCACTGTTCGAAAGAAAATGAATTTCTACATCTAAATGGGACTCCCAGTTTCTAAGAAGCAGACTTATCTGTTAATGAAATGTTTATGAAAGTACTACCCAGATATGATATGTTGATGGATTTTGTGTGCAGTAGTTCATTTCTGTCCTTTAGAGAACACAATGATTTCTAAAACAATAATGGGAAAAGAGATTTCATATGATTTTACAATCATTTCTCATCTAAGTGGGTGTAACATATTCAGATCATTTTTTATCAGATTAGCTTAGGAATTTTAGGATGCCATGTATTCAGGAATAGATTCATTTACCAGTTCATGAATTCCAATATACAGCGTCTGCCAGTGAAGCAGGGATGAGTGGGCTGCAGCACAACCATCAAAAATAAACATGAAATAAAACAATGAAAACTGTGTGTTCACCACCAACAAGTACTGTTTTGGTTTCCCTTTCCTTTTTATAAACTCCTTGAAATGAACAGGAACTGAATCAGCAGGGTCCTGAAGCCATTTTGGGTTCATCTTTGCCCAGATTTCATGAATGGCTGTCTCCAGCTTAGGTAGCAATGAAGTATCTCTACTACATAATTTTATTTTCAGAAGGGCCCACAGATTTTTTGTTGGATTCATATCATGTAAATTCCCATGCCAGTCACTGAAAAATTCGCTGCACAGCCCTTAAGCCAATCAGTGACTAGTTTAGTGGTTTGGCAGGGAGCCTCATCCTGCATGAACACTTTGACCTTACATTTTTTTTTAATGAATCTGGAGGATGGTCGTACATTAGCTCGAGGTAACTATTTCTGTTTGCAGTTTCATTCTTTGGCAACAGTACAACATTCCCAACACCATAATAACTGAAACAGTCCCATACAATAAGTGAAGCAGGGAACTTTACAATGCTTGCAATGTCCTTGTCGTCAAATGGATCATAGCCTGGTCGACTATACACATGCCCAACATGGCCACCTTCCACAGGAAAGGGGGACTCATCACTCCACAAGACACCTCTAAACTTAGCCGTTTGCTACACTACATACAGCTTGCCTTCAGTTTACAGGTTATGAGTGGTTTGGGATGCGGCCTGCAGCTCTGATACTTAAGATCCATGTGTAAGCGGCGCTACTCTGTCCTTACTGACACATCACTGAACAGTCTAGGCTCCTCCTTTCAATTCTTTTGCTCTCAGGCATAGATCTGCATCCCGTTGATGTTTTAGAACATTCAGAGTGAAGGGGTTTTTCTGACCTTCTCAGGCCATTTCAAATGGGTCAGTGTACTTATGTGGTTTATTTTCCTTGTAAAGTGCAACCATAGAAGCTATTTTGTCACTTGTAAGGTGAGTATTTCAAACCATGGTAGAGAAAAGGGAAAAACAATGATAATCCAGGAGACTGCAACAGGTCATTACCTCCTACAATAACTAAACTGCTCCTGAGTTAGGCTCATGTGGTATGCTAGCATGTTATTTATTTCTCACTACAAGCTAGAGGATGCTAATTTCACTAGTGGACACCAACACTATTTAATGTGGGGTGAAGTGCTTTTTGTCAATATAATTGCTTCTGGCAGGCTTATGCCTGCCTCTGGCAAGTCATGTATATGACTTTCATAGGGGTGCATGCCTGATACAGTCAAAATTGGTTATAGTATTCTGGATTGGATTATTACCCTTATGGTCTTCTAATCAATTTTATGAACTGTAGTATAATCGGAACAGAATTATGAGAAAAATCTCTTAACATATCTAGTATTTCTAGAGTTATTTCATGTGCTTCTTTTACCACTTTAAGTTATATAGGTGAACTTTGATTAACTTATGATCAAGATTATGTTGAGGCCTTATGAAGTTATCTTACCTTGTTAGCATAGTTTTGAGTGAAAAAAGAATTAAGTTCTTACATAAGCATTTCATTGTCTAGGGACTACCAAAAGATAGATGTTTTGTATTTTGATGAATATGGGGAGTTCTTGCTAATCCTGTTCTAATTTTAAAAACATGAACTCCATAGGAGCAAAACTTTACTATACCTAGTTACATCATCTGTGAGCCAAAATGCATTTCCCAGGTATTTTAACTGGTTTTCATGCAAAAAGAGGCACAGATTTGGCAGGCTTTTTTTTTTTTCTTTGTGTGTGTGTTAAGTGCTGAATACAAATATGCTGTTTTAAATAGTCGTAATATCAGTATGACATTGTATGGAAATTTTTTTCACTGGATTAGCTGTCCTGCTGCATGTAAGAGAGCATTATCAGTTTGCTGTCTCAGAGCTAAGAAGTGAGTATCAGGGAACCTGCATATGTGGAAACAAAAGGAATTGTATATGTTTATTTTTTGAGGGTATGATTTGTTTTTATCCCTGAGAAACTTTGAAAGCAACATTTATCAATTTTGTTATATTAGTGTTCCTTTTTTTCAGTCGTATGAAAAATAATTTTTTTCAGTCCATGTTGCAACATTAATTTTCTAACTTGAAATTTAAGTAAGGGAATTTCTTGATTTTCAGGAACTGTTTGTGCAATTTACAGACGACTGTGATCCCTTTGTTCTTTATACATGTGTTGTTCATGAGGATGATTACTACACACTTCGTCAGCGTCAAGGACTGCTAATTGACTTTAATGCATTCCCACTCAAGTTTGTAGAACTTGTCAATTCTTGCATCAAGGAAAATGAAAAGGAGTCTCCTAAGTAAGTTTTGAATTAATGAAGAAACTCCTCTTCCCAAGAATTTTTTCTTTTCTTTGCTACCCTTGGATTTTTGGTACAGAAGTTTTAGAACTACGATTAAGAAGTTAATATATACTCACTTGCTTTTCCTGCCTTAGCAATGTAGCACTTGGATTGAATTACTGAGCCCTTTTCCTTCTTTACCTTCTTTCATTCATAATCAATTGCTGTTTCTTGCATTAGTGAGGTGGTGCTAGGAGCAGACAAAGAAAAGGCCACATCCACTCACATTCATTCTCTAGCTGTCATGTGTAATGCATCAAAACTACAGCTACCTATCCGCAACCAGACCCCACAGACCTTTCCATAGTTTACATGGATGCTTCACATGCCCTGGTTCAGTCCATACCAGTACACTATATTTCATGCATGCCTTTCGTCCTCCTGCCCGTTCATGCCCCTTTGTTCAAAATCTTTTTCACTCCAGCCTTCCATCTCCAATATGACCTCCCATTCTCTTTTTTCCTTCTACTTCTGACATATATCTTCTTTTTCAAATTTTTGTCATTCATTTTCTTTATGTTTATGAATGTGATCAGATGGACCAATTAGGATGAGATTATGAGTTACAGCAGGATGGACTAGGGGTGAAAAACAGATCCAGAATATTAGAAGAGTGGTCACACTGGTCAGAAATATGGGTAGGTTGGCAGATGATTTGCTCTAGATCAATGAGAATATTTCATTATTTAAGGAAAATAATATTTTTCACTGTAAATTTAATGTGTGAAGATTTTGATGGCTGTTGCTAGTGTAAAAGCATTAGTTCATTCTAAAGGTTTGTATCGTAATTCTAGAGTGTTGCTGTTGTGTAGCATTACTTTAGGAACTCCTGCTAAGCAGCTCCTTCTGTAGTTCCTGATTAAGGTTGATATACAAAAGAATACTGTTGTTGAAACTGTTTACTTCTTTGTTTTAGGTGTATACTGTCTGAAAAATAAGATTTATTTTATATTTTGAGTAAGTTATAATATTTTAAGGGTATTTATGCACATACTTTGTCTTCAGATTTTTACTTGTTCTTCGCTGCTCTGGTGACAGTGGAGGCAATGCTACACTGGAAATTGTGGAAGTGAACATATTCAAGCACTTATGTCACTTGGCATTGAACCTTTCACCAGCATCCACTCAGTTAAAGCTTACCTATCTAGCAGACTGTTGTAAGAAATTAAAGGTATGTTTATTAACCAGTAAGGCTGTGTAAGATTATAAGGACACCTTTACCTATGGCAATCCCCTGGATTGAATTTCATGTAGTATTAGAGCATATATATAATTAGGTATCCTAAGAAACAGAATGATTTTCAAAAGTTCTGTATAATGCCCCTCTGTTTATTGCTAGTATCTTTATTTGCTAGATTAGCATGGCAGTTATTCCTGACATATCTGTCACATTCTCAAACTGTTTCCATTCTCTTTTTAAGTTAACCTGAGCAGTTCTCTTTATGTGCTAAGACACCTAAACTTATTTTTTTGATTTTTTGTAATGTGATTGAGTCAATTTTATTTACTGATAGCCAACCAAGTTTACATAATTCTTTTGCACAAGTTTTGTGACTGCTTATGGCTCTGTAAAACCGGATATGTATGGTGACTGAAATAATTAGGGAAGGTTCCAAACAATGTATACACTGTAGAAGAAGATGAGAAGGATGACAGAAAAGAAGTTAGTAATAAGAGGAAGAGAATTAACAGTGGAGCAACAGTTGTAATAGTAGAGGAACACAAATGGCTAGATTATTACCATACCTTCCTGCCCTATAATGCCTTCTTTTAGATTATTAGTGGTGATTATTAGTGGTGAAGTGTTTTAGATATCTGGGAGTGGATCTGGCAGCGGATGGAACCATGGAAGCGGAAGTGGATCATAGGGTGGGGGAGGGGGCGAAAATTCTGGGAGCCTTGAAGAATGTGTGGAAGTCGAGAACATTATCTCGGAAAGCAAAAATGGGTATGTTTGAAGGAATAGTGGTTCCAACAATGTTGTATGGTTGCGGGGCGTGGGCTATGGATAGAGTTGTGCGCAGGAGGATGGATGTGCTGGAAATGAGATATTTGAGGACAATGTGTGGTGTGAGGTGGTTTGATCGAGTAAGTAACGTAAGGGTAAGAGAGATGTGTGGAAATAAAAAGAGCGTGGTTGAGAGAGCAGAAGAGGGTGTTTTGAAATGGTTTGGGCACATGGAGAGAATGAGTGAGGAAAGATTGACCAAGAGGATATATGTGTCAGAGGTGGAGGGAACGAGGCGAAGAGGGAGACCAAATTGGAGGTGGAAAGATGGAGTGAAAAAGATTTTGTGTGATCGGGGCCTGAACATGCAGGAGGGTGAAAGGAGGGCAAGGAATAGAGTGAATTGGAGCGATGTGGTATACCGGGGTTGACGTGCTGTCAGTGGATTGAATCGGGGCATGTGAAGCGTCTGGGGTAAACCATGGAAAGCTGTGTAGGTATGTATATTTGCGTGTGTGGACGTATGTATATACATGTGTATGGGGGTCGGTTGGGCCATTTCTTTCGTCTGTTTCCTTGCGCTACCTCGCAAACGCGGGAGACAGCGACAAAGCAAAAAAAAAAAAAAAAAAAAAGCTACTATTAGCAGTATTGGTCTCTCCTTTTCCTTGTTCCCTCCACTTCTGGCTTTATCAACCTTTTCTATATTATTGATTATATTAAGAAAATCTTACAAGCCACAATTTTAGGATTCAAATGTGCCATACACCTTTTTAAGAAATTTTGTACCCAAACACAGGCTGAGATAGCTACCAAAGAGAGAAAGGCAGCAGAAACTGAGATCTTTCTCCAGCAACAGTTGCATCATAAACAGGAAATTCTTGACAAAACTTCAAAAGAGGTTCAACAGTTGCGGACAGATATCAGTCAGCAAGTTGCATTATCCTCTGAGAAACAGGCTCAGCTCATTAGCCAAGAGAATGAGAAATTATTAAAGGTTTGTGTTTGAAATGGACATGCTTTATGGTAAAACAAAAGATGTCATGTCTGAAGTTTATTATATGGTTGATTGTGCTGCAACAAAAGAAGCAAGAGAGGTATAAATAAACATGATATTATTATTTGAAGGAGCAACAGATACTTCATATTTCTATAATTGTCTTAGAATAGCTATATTGCACAAAAGTAAAATGACCTCAAGCTGTGTTTCACTCCTTTACAATTTGATGTTCTACTTCTTGAATGTGAAAAGTCTTACTTTACATAGTTGTTTAAATAATTGAGTTACTGAATGAAGTTCATAGTGAGCCTAATGGTGTGTGGGGGGATACCATTTATTTCCAGCATTACCCTGACTCTTTTTTAATTATCTACTGACTTAGGCTATAGTGAATTTTCTTTAGCAGAGTTTGTGAGCTAGTCATGTTGGGATGGCTTGATGTTTTGATTAGGCACACATAAAACTTGACAAGCACTTAACCCACACAACTCATTCTTCTTAACTCTAGATTTTTCTGTGATGAATGCTATACACTGTCCCTGCCTTATGGCAAAATGGTTGGATAGATAGGTAGAAGTAATAGGATGGCGCATTAGCCAGGAGTAGTAGGTAGAAACATTAGATAGGAATGATTGGTAGGAATATTAAGTGGAAGCATTTGGTAGAAGCAGTAGGTTGGGACATAGGTAAACACATTAGGTAATAGTACTTGGTGGGAACATTAGGTTAGAGACCATGAAAACACTGTGATAGAGTTGCCCTCTATCAGTGGCCTGCTAATAGATAACCATTAAAGGCTAAGAAGCAGCACTGGAGTTCACCACTCATGGAGACTTTTGCTGTGGCCATCCCCTCAAGGAAGTTCTTGAAGGGAACAGGCATCAGAGATATAGACAGATAGATAAATAGATAGCATGGTTTCCGAGTAATTTTTGCTCAGTGATGGATGGGGAAAGAAAAATAGGTTGTAGCAAAAGTTTTGCTGTTCTGTTTATAGATAAAAAATACGATTAGAATATGTTTGTCCTCACACTTTCTTTACTCCATGTCCAAGTCTCGGGAGGTTTTTCTTCACATTTAATTCGAGGTTTTTCTTCACATTTAATTCTCCCAGCTATATGCTATGTTTACCCAAGTTTCCCTCCCAAGTATCATCATAAGCTCAAGAGCATATGACAAACTTTTTTTTTTTTTACATTTAGGCTTACTGTCATACCATATATAACTTTTCTCAGTGTTATGTCAACCTTCTAACTTTTTAGTTCTCTGACATTTCAACTTTTTATGAACTGTATCATGATTAGTTAATTATGAGTTTCATGTAAATGATTATTGTGGATTTATGACATGATGGCTGGCCACAGTTACCTAAGCATGCACTGCTGGGAGGAAGATTTGGTGATCAGAAGAAAGATTGCTCTCCTTATGACCTTTCTTACATTGTATTATTGACTTTCTTTCACTGATCAACACTTCATTCTCAGCTGATGTATTGTCATAGGGACTGAAACTTAGTTCAGGCTTATAATCATTACTATCTCTTGTGTATCCTTGAGGATAGGGGAGAAGGAATACTGCCCATGTATCTCTTATAAGTCGAAGAAGGCAACTAAACCAGGTGGGAGGGGACTGGAAATCTTCCCCTCCTGTTGTACTTTCCAAATGAAGGGACAGAGGAAAGAGTGAAATGAGAATCTTTTATCCTCTAAGGCTCAGTCATTTGTTCTGGACTCTACCTTGCTCATGCAGGAAATAGTTAACACGCATGTAAGAAAAAAGAAAAAACTATTTCTTGTGATTCCCATTTCCTTTTTATCGTGCTTGTATCTTACCTGACCTCCTCACCTGCTTGGTGATTATGCCATACTTTTTTGTTATGCTTCAATAGCATAATTTTTCTGTTGTTCAAGTAGCATGGCAGATACGAAGGGATTGTTTTGTTTGCCATCTGTCATCCATCCATTCATCATTGACATCCATCTTTGATAGTTACACTTTAACTAGCAACTTAACTTTGGATGTACCTTGAAAAGTTTAAATATGGTACCTGTGACACTTTTATCCACTTATTTTCCAGCATATAAGAAAATGATTGATATGAGACCCTTACCTCTTGTTTGATCCCAGCACCTAAGGAATGATTGATATAAGACCCATAGCTCTTGTATGACTTCTGCCTGAGTTAGGTCACTTATAAGAATATTTAACAGGAACTTAATTCGTGACTAGAAGAAAATTCCTCCGTAGACCAAGGAACTTGATGCATGTTTTATTGATACTTTCCAAATAACATTCCCACCCTTTCTTATTTCACCTTTACTGCAGGTGACACAAGTATTCCATAGAACACCCTTCTAGTTATAAAGTGAGGAGCTGGCAACTATATCTCATCTGCTGCCCAGCCTAGCTTGAATTTTTTGTCAAATATGTTTAGGACTGCTGCTTGGTTTCAGTCATCATAATCTGCAGAAGTGAAGGGCCTAAGATGGGTAGAAACTACTTTTTATGTTTCATTTTGCATAAACTGTGGGAAATTACATATGAAGCAATGATAGATAAATGGAACATACTTAAATCACTTTGTCAAAGAGTATGAAGGATCTTCTTGTACCTCTTTAATAAGTGCAATGTCTTCAACATAGATATTTGCTGATCTGCTTATTTGTTCCTTCTCTTACTTAGGAAGTATGTTCCCTTGAAATTTCTGTATGGATGAAGGTTACTATTAGATGTTGGCATTGTGTCTGTTGAGCAACATATGTCATTCAATAGGCCTTTTTAGCAGTGAGTGAAATAGGATCACTGGTATTGTAAACTCATAGGAGAAATTATTCTCTTGTTATTTCAGGTTCAGAGTGATGCAGACAGGAAAGCTGACCGTGAGCGCCGTGATTTGGAGGCACGCATGCATCATCGAATTGAGCAGCTCCAGACAAAATTATCTTCAGTCACCTCACAAAACAAAGATCTCTCAGAAATGAAGTATCGACTTGAAAGTAATATAAGGTAAGTTAATGATCCAGATATAAGCTAACATTTAGTGATGAGAAAGATAAAAGTTTATCTTAGGATATCTAAAAGCAACAGGTACTTATTTTCCTTATGATAGATATTTTGTGTATCTCTTCTCTGCAGTCTGTCCTGTGAGCATGAGAGACATTCAGTTGAATATCTCATGGAAAGCCAGGATTACAGTTTTCCAGGCCTTGATTTTCCATCTCCTGATGTGTCCGAGTCCAGTGTTGAATTTTATTTCTGATGGATGTTGCTGTGGCTCTCCACTGCCTGATGAATTAACACTGTTGCATATCACTTAGAGTTAGTGTAAAAGTTTCTCCCCGTAGCAATTTTCAACGGTTTCTTTGTCCAAGCCTCAGGTCTCTTAGGAGAATGTTGTTTTAGGGCAGATCCCCTGTCATGAGGAGAAGCAATGTCAACAGAAATATCAATAAGGAAGGAAGATATCATTTGGATCTTTTCCTTAAGTATGGATTTCTTTACCACAAGAACCAATGAGTTACTACCAACATACGGAACTCCAGTTTCGAATGTGTGGGCATTTATATCTCAACTAGTTATTTTATGGATGTTCATTGATGTATGTAGGTAGGTAGTAAATGGTAGGCAACCAATGACGAGGGAATTTTATTACCAGTACTACCCACCTGGGTATTGGGAGGGTTAGTGACAGGTGCATAGTGAGCCAGCACTTCACTGGTCATCAAGGTGCACTCCTTTGACCCAGGTAGGTGTCTTTCTTTTTGCCTCACCCACAAGTGAACTACCCTGTCCACAAACATATAATCTTTCCGTGTCATGCTTAACACTTAGCTCGCACAGGTCATTCTTCATAACTTGTAAGCTTTTCCTGTGGCGAGGACTATGCACTATCCCTGCCTTTTGGCATTATGGTATGAGCAATAGATACAAGTGGTAGGTAGGAGCATTAGGTAGAGGCTGTCAGTAGGAACATTAGGCAGGAGCATTGGGTAACAGTAGTCAGTAGAACCATTAGGTAGGGGCCTCTGTAAACACTGCGTTAGAGGTGGCCTGTTAAGGATAAGGCACTGAAGACTAAGAAGAGGCACTGGAGTTCATTAGTTATGGAGACTCTATTGCCTTAGCCACCATCTTGAGGGAATTCTAGGTGGGAACAGGTATCAGGGATAGATTTATTGATGTCGTAGCCCCCAAATGGAAAAAGACAGCCTTAGTACCAGAGACTTTCAGTGCTTCCATGGGCCTTTGTGATGCCTCAGGTTCATTTAAACCTCCACAGCTTTTTTGTTGCAGGACCCTGACTTAAAGCCCTGGATTCTGGAATTAACACATATGGATTGTCTCAAACACTTGTACAGGCAAAGGTTTGGTGAATGCTTAACAGATATCATTAACATAACATTTGTACTTAACTCTAAGATAACTCCAGATGGTCTGGAAAGCCTTTCAATCCTTCCTTTAAAAATGTGACATCTCGTATGTGGCTGAAGCCTTATGTTTAGAGTTTTTCTTTAGCTCTTTCATGGTAAGATAAAGGCTATTAACAGGCATCACCTGTTTTAAATCTTCCTTCTCTATATGCAGCTGTCTCTCTTTTCTACTGGTATTATTTTGGTCACTTTCCTAGTGAGCTGTGTGCATGTGTCCTAACCCTGAAGTAGTAGACAGAGTCCCAGCCCCAAAGTAGTAGATAGAAGATACATTTTGCTGCTGCTTCCTACAGTTTCTGTGTGGAGGCCAGCCACTTGAGAAATGACCATTATGATACCTCCATCCTTCAGACTGCAAAACTCTGGAATTCTCTTCCTCCTGTTGTCTTTCCCTCTTTGTTTCAAGCTTTTACCTTTAAGAGTCGTGTATATAAGCACTTGCAGAGCCATGCTTAATTTCTACTCTCTTTTTCTCTTTGATTGGGGTATGTTTTACCCCTTCCATGTCAGTCACTATAAACAAGAAAGGTACTGAATTTTATTTGGAGATATGTTGATTGTGATATGATTGCATGATTTTGAGTGAGCTTTATTGGAGGTTTGCACAAGAATGCCACAGGTTTTAAGAGAGACTAATGGGGGTAATTACTGTGTATATATGGTTATCAAAAGCTTTTAAACCAGAGTGAAAAATTTTATTAGCTGTATTGACAGAAATGTAATATGGAAGGTTTTAGGCATTTACACATAGATAATTTGTTTCATATATAGAGAACTCCGAGGAAAATTAAACTCTTCTGAGGGGGATTTAGACCGATGTCGGCAAGAGCTTACTCATACAAAAAAGCAAAATGCGCGCCTTGACCACGAAAATCATGTGAAGAGCACTGCAGGTAAGTAGACCTTTTGAAATCTGTCTCTGCTATTTGCTTTTATACTGATCCCATATATATTGAACTGTGGGAAATGCATAGAGAGGAGAAATAGATAAAAAGAGGTTAGAGAGAGTTACAGGAAAGAAGGGGAGGAGGGAGGGAGGGAGGAAGAGTGGTCATGATAAGATTTTGTCGTGAGGCAAGGCAAGAGTGTATTGCTGCTTGTTTCAGAATACTGTTAATCTGTGTTGTCAGGTATATTGCAAAGGTTTCAGTTTTGGATTTTCTGGCACTACTATCACCTATTTATCTATTCTTTACTTGTAGATTTGTCTATACATTCCTTGCATATATCTCATTGCCAAAGGCATCATACTTAGGAGTCTCTCCATCTTTCTTATTGGGCTCTTGAATTTTTTTTTGTTTTGTCTTAACATATACCATAGATATGAAAAAATAACTCCCAAAAATACATCCAAAAAGCTTCAGACAAAAATGTTTGAGAGAAGAGAAATTGGAAAAGTGAAGCTTTCTGTGCAACACAGCTACATATAGCACTTAAAAACCTAGCAATTGTGATTAGTTGTTTCAATTTTTGCTTCTACCTCTATATTCCATTTTGTATTCTGGAATAAGTTCTACTCTTTTCATTACTTTTGTAACTTCATACACTTTTATTTATTTATAATTCCCCCAGGACACCAGTCTTAGAAAGAATTCTGTTGTTACTCAGGACATCTTTCCAAAGGCTTTAGCATCCCAAAACCATGCTGTTCCTATTAGCAGGGAGATGTGGACTCCTGTAAATGAGAAGTTCTTTGACAAGAGTTTACTCCTAATGATACAGCTTAACCAAAGGTTACTTGTTGGTGTAACCTCTTGCAGGCAGAGCCCGGGATCAGTGCTTCATACTTTCATACTTCCTGCTCCAAGAATCCCTTTTATCTGTATGAGGGTCCTGCACCACCCAGGAAGCTGCCCACATCCTCTGCTTAGAACCATATGTCATAAAGTGTTGTGATGTTTTGTGTGCATCACTGTTCAGAAAGTTTAGGGAAATTAAGTAGTAAGTGCTTGATTTCTTCTTTATGATGGTTACATAGTGGGCAAGAAGGATCTTGGGATATGATGAAATGGTATTTGTAATGTCACAGTGATGGATGATGTCCAGAGCATAAGCAGAGAGTGCTCTCTCAACCACACTTTTTTTTATTACCACTTACCTCTCACATTTTCATTTTAATTGATCAAACCATCTTACACCTCATATTGTCCTCAGATCTTTCATTTCCAACACATCTACCCTCATCTGTACAACCCTATCTATAGCCCATGCCTCGCAGCTGTACAATATTGTTGGGACCACTATCCCTTCAAACATAACCATTTTTGCTTGCTGAGATAACGTTCTATCTTTCCGCACATTTTTCATTGCTCCCAGAACCTTCACCCCCTCCCCCACCCTATGACTCACTTCCATGTCCATGGTTCCATTTGCTGCTAATCCACTCCCAGATATCTAATACACTTCATTTCCTCCAATTTTTCTCCATTCAAACTCACATCCCAACTAACTTGTCCCTTAACCCTGCTGACCCTAATAACCTTGCTCTTTTTCTCATTTACTCTCAACTTTCTCCTTTCACATCCTTTTCCAAACTCAGTCACCATCTTCTGCAGTTTCTCACTCAAATCAGCCACCATTGCTGTGTCATAGGCGAACAATTGACTCACTTCCCAGGCCCTCATATTTATATATAATTCATTTGTTTTCCATTTCTCATGTTAATGAGATAGCTCCAGGGACAGATGAAGAAAGGCTGCATTTCCTCACATCCATTTTCTAGCTGTCAGTGTAAAGGCATTTTATTTTACAAATTTGTTGCAAGTCAGTGTGCAATATGCACATTGATACAATATACCGTATTTATAAAGTGTTGCAGGTTTGAAATGACAAGTTGAAACATTGCAAGTTTAGGTATATATTTAGTTCAACTAATATACTGTTGATTATGCCCTTTAAATTGAACTGAATGAATCCTATTTTTTTGTAAAAATGTTAACCAGAAATTTGCCTTATTGTACACAGCACGAGAGTTAGAATCAAGGGTGTCTCATCTTGAAAGAGAGTTACAGAATCAAGAGACAAGTTTAGTACAAGCACAACAGAAAGTTGAAACTTTGCTGCAACAAAAGGTTAGTTATTCTGGTTAAGTCTTATTGTTTGAATCTTAACTGTAAGGTACTACAAATGCTGTATGTACTGCACTTACTTCTGGCTGTTTTATGTCATCATCATCTCTTTGTCCCCAGTTCCATGAGAAAGATCATATACATACAGCCTTACAGGTGAATGAATCAAATGCAAACAGCCTTTCAAATAACTTATGCTCATCTTTAGCCAATGCCCAATTTGGCAAAGTGAAACATGAACCTCATGCTCATTATAAACTCATATATTTTATCTTATCGCCTTCCCTTACCTTAACAAGGAAGCATTAGGACCAGATGAAAAGTGACCTGAATTGCATGCTTACATATTTAGCTATGATTTATAATGCACAGGGAGCAGGACCCACCATCTACAGCCAAGCCTTACAGAGTAGCCCCATGATTTGCCTTGACCACTTCATATGCTCTAGTTCAGCCCATTGGCAGCATATCCCTCCCTCCCCCCAATATACTGCATCATTCATATTCACACTCTCCTGAATGTTGCCTTCCTGAATATTAAGGCCCTGATACCTCAAGGTTTCCTTCAGTCTGTCCTTCCATCTCCTTTTTGGCCTTTATCTCTCCCTTTCTCTTTCCACTTCTGACATGTAGATCCTAATTATCAATCTTTCTTCACTCACCATCTCCATATGCCCAAACTGTTTCAGCACCTTTGATGGCCCTCTCACTCAAACTTTGCTGACTGCCACACCTGTCTCTTACACTGTCACTCCTTACACACATACCATCTTCAGGTATTTCATTTTTGACACATCTACTCTTCCTTTATTAAGTGTTCAAGGCTCAAGCCTCACATCCATGCTACAATGTTGGGAGTACTATACCGTTAAACTTACCCATATTTGCCATAACAAACACACACGCTTCTTAATGTACCAGGACTTTAGCCCCCTTTCTCAGCTTGTGACTTATTTCATCCTTCATTTTTCCATCAGTTGGCATGCTCACTCCAGGGTACTACTACTGCTTAATGCTCCTGCCTAAATGTACCTGCCTATTACTATATACTGCTCCTAATATGTTGCCGAAATGCAGGGCTAGCACATAGTGCTCATCGTTGGAAAATCTAGAGTTACAAAGAATAAGCTTTGCGAGTTAAGTGTTTTCATGTGTTATATATGACAAGGAGAGATTGTATTTTTGAGGATGTGTTGCACGAGTCCACGTGTGAGTAAGGCAGAAAGAAGAGACAGCTACCTGTGTAGAAGTGCAACTGGATAACCACTGAAGTGCTGTCTTACCATGTAGGCATCACTAACCCTCCTGATGCCCAGGTGGTTAGTACTGGTAATATACCTCCCTGGTTGTTGGACGGCTGCTAATTACTGCTTTCAGATATTTTTCACTTAAGTCGTAGACCCCAAGAGGACTTATGTCTATGATTGGAGCCTTTGGCATAGTAAAAAATTGAAGTGACTTTAACTTTCACATATGTTAGTTTTTTAGTTTTAGTGTGCTAATAGTCCTTGATGTAACTTGATGAAAGTTATCTTCTTTGTAGGAAAATCTAGAAGAAGTTTCAGAGGAACGACGACAAAAATTAGCAAAACGGGAAAACTCTATTCAGTTGCTATATGCTGAATTACAAAAAAGTCTTGAGGTCATCAAGAAGCTCCAGAAAAGAGTCAAGGAAGAGCACATGACGGTCAGTAATAGTTTTAATGTAATTCTTTAGCAACTAGATTTTTCCTTTCTTCTGATCTGCCCTGTGAGTGTTAGAGATTCTACAAGATATATCTAAGAAAATTAGGGTCAGTATTTTTCAAACCTTAGCATTTCTGGTGAAGCACTTGCCTTCTTCATCCTTCGCTGACCACTCATCCTTAGTATAAGTGGCTTGCTCGTTTTCAGCTCACCTTCAGCCAATCATCTGTGTCCACTGGGATGACATTATCAACCCACTCACTTCCAGCTGCTCAGCAGCACATAGTGCCTTGGGACTGAGTGCTGATAGAATGTTTGCTAGAAGCCTGATTTATTCCATCCCATGGATGACAATATCTTTTCATTAAGAGTATGTTACAATTTTGTGTGCTTCTGTCAATGTTTTAGGAGACTGAGTGCAAATGATTGTGGCCTTTTTTGTCTGTTTTCCTGGCGCTACCTCGCTGAAGCAGGGGGTAGCAATGCTGTTTTCCTGTGGGGCGGGGTAGCAACAGGAATGGATGAAGGCAAGCAAGTATGAATATGTATATGTGTTTACATATTCCATGTTTTGTCTATTGCCCTCCTAATTCTACAAATTCTATATCTTTCTTTGACTGTCTAAACTCTTGCATTGAGACTGTAGCATCTTCTCACCCACAAGCAGAGATCCTCTACTTTTATTGGGAATTTTAACGTTTACCACTGGGAGTGATTGAATTCCTCCCATATTAATGGTAGGGGGATTGAAGCCTTCATGCTCTCCATTTTCAAGGATCAAGTGCAAATTATCTCCCACCCTACCCATGTATCTGATAGCTGTGACCACTCTTCTAATACTTTGGGTCTATTTTTCACCTCTAATCCATCCTGCTTTAACTACACAATCTCACCTCAAGTTAGTTTAAGTGATCACACTCTCATAGATGTATCTATTCTAATGGCACCTGCCCCTCAAGCAGTTCTTAAGTGTAAATATTGGCACTTCAACAAAGCTGACTGGAATAACTTTAGTAAATTCTTTTCAGACATACTTTAGGCAAAGTACTCCCTATTGTAGTGATGCTCCAATCTCCACCAGAGGCATAGCAGAGATTATTGTTGTGACAGTGGAAGCATGTATCCCCTATTCCTCCAAGATGACCTCTTCTTCCAACCCATAGTTCAATTATTCCTGTTTTCAGGCTATAAAGGCATGGGATCAGGCATATTGGGCTTGGAAAACTCTCCTTTCTCTGATTCCCATTCAGCATTTATCACTGCCCATATTCATTGCAAGTATGTTATCTGTGAGGCAAAATATTCTTTCATTCAAAGGAAGTGTGATAACTTCTTGTCTTCATCCACTGATAGGTCTTTGTGGTCTTTAGCAAGGGCATTGCTAACAACTTCTGTTGCTCTACCTTTCCTTCTCATTTCCTTTCTGATGGTACTATAGCTGTATCTTGGACAACTGTAAAATTTCTGATGGTCCTCTTACTAACCCTATGCGCCTACCTGTCATATCTTTTTAAACTCTTCTCTCTCTGGACACAAGCACGCTTATAGTGCAACGTCTCCTCACTCCTAGCAAACAACACAGTACCATCCACAAACAACACGATATCGTCCACAAACAACCCAATATCAACTACAAACAAGCTTGCTACAAGCCACCATGCCTCACCACCACTCTTCATCTGTGCACCCCCTTTCTGTGGTTTTGCTTTCATCTCTTTTATCACTCCATCCATATATATATTAAAATGCCATGGTGACATTATGCAGCCCTGCCTCACACCCATACGTATACCAAAACTTTTGCTCAATTCTCCATCCAATCTTACACATGCATTTGCTCCTCTGTAGAAGGTTTTCACACCATCCAGCAGTTGTCTCCTACACCTACACTTGAACACTTGTATGCAGTAGATGTTAGAATGTGAGTTCTTGAATCAAGCTATTAAGTAAGCAGAAGTGTCAGCTAGTTATGATGCAGTCAATGATTTCTAATGAATGTCTAGTCAACCAAAGGGAGATCTCCCTGTGAACTTACCTATGAACTTAGGTAAGTGAATTCCCCACTTTTTACAACAACCTGTAGAAGCAGTGTAACTCCATCAAAGCCTCATGGATTGAAGACATACATGCAGAGCCAACACAATAACGTTAGGCATTAATATTTTTGATGGTGGCAAAGCTTATAATGATTAAAGTAGTCCAATGAGATGCCAAGCTGCCCGGGTGGCATTGGTGGTGATGACAATCTTGGTGAGGTGATGTACAGTAGATGTCAGTGAACTAGATACAGAGCTGTTGATGCTATGTAGGGCAGACATCAGTGGGCTAGATTCAGAGCTGGTAAGACTGTGTAGAGTAGTGTTGATGATGGCAATAAGTGGTGTAGGTTTGCTATAGGAACTATGCAAGTAGATGGGGTGGTGCCATGCAGGTGGTTACATTACTGTATCCAATGAAATTGTAGAATTGTCTTTGTGCACTGTAAAGTACAAATGGTGAGATACCATCTATTCCTTGAGCTTTATATGGGTTTATCTCCTTCATGATGTTTTGTCAGTGGACTGAACCAGGGGATGTGAAGCATCTGTAAACCATGGAAAGTTTTATAGGGCCTGTTTGTGGATAGGGAGCTGTAGTTTCAGTGAATTACACATGATAATTAGAGATGGATGTGAGTGGATGCAGCCTTTCTTCGTCTGTTGCTGATGTTACCTTGTTAACAAGGGGAAACGGCAATCATTTATGAAAAATAAACCTCCTTTCTTTCTCTAAGTTAACTGCAATGTTTTTAGGGTATATAACCCCTTCCTGGCTGGTAGCAATTGAGCTTAAAAATTTTCAGGATTCAACTCTGTGAAACTGTATGTTCAACTATTTTTATTTGATATATAGCATGTTTTTTTCTTTAGAGTAAAGTTCGAGGGGCTGCACTTGTAGAGCAGGACAAGGTTGTTACAGAAAAGGACTCAAGAATATCACAGTTGAGCGAACAACTGCAGCTGGTGACAACCAAGCTGTCACAGATCACCTTGGACAAAGAAAATCTTCAACAGCAATTGCAGGACACAACAGAAAAGTTACGGGAGCAGGAGATGACACTTCATACAAATGAAAATGGTAAAAGACAAACCAATTTTATATTTTTTCTTTCACATTTCTTTGCCACCTCTTGGTATATTTAGGTAGCACCAGGAGCAGATGAAGCAATGGCTTCATTTGCTCACATTCTCCCTCTATCTGTCATGTAATATGCACCATAACTAGAATCTGCCATCCACAGCCTACACCCAAATACTATTCAGTAGTTTCCTTTGACTACCTTCTATGGCATGGTTCAGCCCATTGACAGCACATCACACCCCAATATGCCACATCACTCCAATTTATTATATCCCGTTCAGGTCTGTTACCATCCAGAATGTTCAAGCCAAGCACCTCAAAGCCTCTTTCACTGTTATCATTCCATCGCCTTCTCGGTCTCCCCCTCCCTCGTGCTCACTCCACCTTTGACATGTAAGCCCTATCAATGTCTCTTTTTTTTCAATCTTTCTACCTGGGTGAACTTTTTTTCGGTCATAACACGCTTTTATGCTGTCATTTCTTCCACGATCAATCCTCTTCACATCACATTTTGTCCTTTGGAATTTCATTTCCAACTCATCCCCACTCTTCTAATCTTTTGCACCTAGGACCTAAATATACTTTCACTCAACACTGTTGTTGCTAGTATACCTTCAGACATACCTATCTTTGCCATAACAGACAATGATGTCTCCATTCTCACACTTAGTACACCCAGGACCTGTGCCCCCTCTCTCACACTCTGATGCACTTCCATTACTAAGGTTCGATCATTTGGTGTAATCACTCCGGGGTACATAAAAGATTCCACGTTTTTCATGTTATCCCCATTCAACTTCACTCACAAACCATTGTGTGTTACCTCCCTGCTACACCTTATTAACTTGTTGTCATTCACACTAAGAGTGCTTGCAGATGGACCACTTGGTGGCACCACTCTGTGGTCCTTGTGAAGGGTTTTGCTTCAAAAATACAGAAACATACCTGCTTTATTTTTCTTTACAGAATCCATTTCTTTGAAGTCTGTTGACACAATCCTGTCATAGAGACCCCTCCCATACCGCCACCACAGACTGCCATTTGTCACCACAGTCAACTTGGTCAATCAGAACTTGTGCAAACAATTATAAGAACAGTCCTATACCTATCATTAAGAACTTCTTAAGCAATCCATGAACAACTTCATAGCTATGCAAGTGAACAACTCAGTTTCCTGTTAACTGGGCTATGTGGTATGTCAAATACTGTATTATGGTAATATATTCGTCTCTTACTGTTCACTTAAGCTCATAATGTGTAAAACATAACATATGCTTATCCAAAATGAAGAGTATCCAACTCACACTAATTTTAAGCTCTTGTATGATTAGGTAACTAGCAACCATCATGGGTTCCCAATTCTGTAATATCTGTGGTATCTCAACTGCATATTTTCAGCCAAATGGCTGCCTACATCCAATGCACCATTATTTATTCAATCTATCTATATCTCTGATGCCTTTTCCCTTCTGGAACTCCCTCAAGAGGGTGGCCATGGCAATAGAGTCTTCATAAGCAGTGAATTCCATTGCCACTTCTTAGCCTTTAGTGCTTCACCCTTAACAGGCCACTGGCAGAGGGCAAGGCTAACATAGTCTTCTACCTTATGTTCCTACTGACTACTTCTACCGAATGCTTCTGCCTAATAATCCAACTTAATGCTCATACCTAAATGTTCCTAGCTACTATTTCTTTTTATTGCTCCTACCATTTTTCCAAAAGGCAGGGCTAGCACATAGTACTCACCACAGGAAAAATCTAGTTATAAAGAATGAACTGAGTTAAGTGTTATGTGTGACAAGGATAGACTGTATGTTTGTGGACAGAATGCCTGTAGTCCACATATGGGTGAGGCAGAAAGAAAAGGCATCTTCCTGGGTCAGAGGAGTTCACCTTGACAACCACTGAAGTGCTGGCTTACCATACAGCTGTCACTAACCCTCCTGATGCCCAGTCGGGTAGTACTGGTAATATATCTCCCTGGTTGTTGGCTACCTACCAACTACTACTTTTCTATTCATTGATTGATTATCCCTGCTGTCTGTGGTGCCATTTCCTTGTACATGCAATTACAACTGACCATTCTGGTCATAAATGTTTCCTAAATTAGGAATGTTAAGTCTTGATTTTTTGTGTACATAGATAAAGTTTTTTATATACTTAGTATTGTCCAGTCCACTAAGTGAGGTGTTTATCCTATTCAAGAAGTGGTTGTCTTAATTCTTGAGAACAAAAAACCATTATGATTTTATATTTTTTGTGCATTTATTCATAAATAAGAAAAAAAAGTGCTTTTTGCATGCTGGGGAATCCATGAAAATAAGTTGCACACTGGAGATTTTAAAAGATATCCATAAGCTTAACTTGATCTATGGGATTGAAAAATGAGTTTACTGTAACAGATTAGGGGAGAGATTGGAAACTGTGGAGCTGGATTTCCATAGAGACTGGGATGTGGTATGAGAAGGGTTGACTGATAAGAGTAAGAAATGATTATGTTAGGATGAGGTTGATAAGTAAGACATTATTAAAGCACATAGGGGAAAAATGCATGCTGGAAGGGTACATTAAGAGTGTGTAGATAAAGATTTGTGACTAAGATTAGAAATAGTGCATTCTTAGAAACTAATGTAATATTATGTTTAGTAATCTCCTGGCTCAACAAGCAACTTAATGAAGCAGAAATGGCAGGAGCAGTTGCAAAGCGGGCACCACTTACAGAAGCATATCTTAATTCACAAAAGCTTTCTACTCATGGTCTGACTCAGCAAGGTTCACGTCTGACAACAGGTGGATTACCAGGAATGATGGCACATTCCACACCTCTTTCAAATACTCCAGGATCACTTCCCACCATCAATGGTGGATGGTCAGGATCTGCTCAGACATCTGTGGTTTGTATTCACTTAAAGATATGTTCATGCAGCCTTGCATGTATCTAAGATATATATTTTTGTAGAGATTCAGTACAAAGTTTTGAGCTTTCAGAAGTATAACCAATTTGAGTATTGATGCATCCAAAAAAATGAACAGTAGACAGACCTTGAAGGCTCAGGCTGGTGTGTGTGGATGTAACCAAGATGAGAAGAGGTGGTTGGTGCTGTGTTTTGAGAGGAATCCAGACATTCTGGTTCTGAGTGGAATTAAACTCAAGGGTAATGGGGAAGAATAGTTTAGGAATCTTTAAAAGGTAAAGTCAGGTGTTAGTTTGAGGACAAGTGGAGGAGGAGCTTTGGAAATGTGTTAAAGAGCATAAGGAAGTGACCTCAAGACAAATGAGATGAAAATAGACTGCAAGAAATAGGTGATTGTCAGTGTCTACACTCTTGGTAGCTGGAAGAGTGATGGAGAGAATTCTTTCACAGGAGATGAATGAGATTTTGGGCAATTCTGTTGCAAGGGATTGAATCCTCCTGTTGGAGGATTTGAAAGCAAGAGTGGATGATGTGGCTATTGAAGGTGAAATTTGGAGACTGGGTAAATAGGTTTAGTGAAAATGGGGAATAGCCTGTCAGACTGTTTGTAGAAAAAGGATTGATGTTTAAGAATTTTGTCTGACACATAAGCATTGCCTTTGCAGGGCTCCATTCGTAACTTTGGTAGCATCCAACCCATACCGGAGGAAATCAGCCCACAGAGTTCACTTGTGTCTCCTGCAAACAAGAAGTCTCCTACTGAGAAAGAAAAGTAAGTGCTCAAATTTAGTATATTTATAACATTCTCTTGCATTGTCTTTGAATGAATAGCACACAGCTTCTGATGCCTTTTTTTTTATTGTTTTGAAGTGTGGGTGGACTGAATCCAAAGTACTTGGAGGCAGCTAATCCACCTGTTGTTCCTGTTCGTGGATTACTTCAAGCAAATTACCGTAGAGCTTCGTCTCCAGAATCAGACCCAAAAGGGATTTTCAAAGACAGCAAGTAAGTGATGATACAAGATTTTGATAGTTAAAGATTTAGGATGAAAACATTTATACATTTATAAAAGTGTACGTGTCATGCTATTTGGAAAGGATGCGTGCAGTGTTGTATTTTACACAGGTGAATTGATACATCATGATCAGTGTTATTCTTTTCTCATTCTCCATAGACAAACTTATTTTAGTGCTCTCCTTTGTTGTTTTAAAGGCTTCTACAGGTGTATGCACTGTATTGATAAGCATTCCTATGAATTCATTCATGGATCCACCCAGGTGTCTACATGTGTGTGGATGTCACCAGTGAGAAGAGAAGACAGATAGGTAATGTGTTTAAGGAAAGAAAGCTTGATGTTCTTTAAAGCGAACACCTGATTCATACATAATCTACCACTTTTGAAACCCCTGCTCCTCCCGAACCAGATGCACTGTTCATGCATTCATCCTTTCCATCAATACTGTCCTATTCAACTTACCAGGTATACTCAACAAACTTATTACTCTGTAGTTTGAACACTCACCTTAGTCCCCCTTGCCTTTATACAGTGGCACTGTACATCCATTCTCCCAGTATACATAATGTGCGAATGACATATTTTCATGAAATTGGGTATGTACTGTAAATTCTATAGCTTTATATGCTGTAGAAATGCAAGTGCACTTGGGCAAAGTGGCATGCTTTTTGAATGATGAAAGGTAAGCCTTATATCTAATAGTAAAAACACTGTTGCCTACCATCATGCCATGCAGAAAAAGACTCAAGATTGCCAGGGTGTGAGGGTTAATAGGCAGAGGTGGTTGGAGGCAATACCGTAAATATGCCATACACTGACATTGGAGGCATTTGGAGTAGATATACAGAAGTGTCCCAAAAAAATGTACTCATTTTTTGACACCCAATAACTCACTGAATTTGGTTAATTTCCACCAATGATCTTGTTTTTAAATCAGTAACCACTGCATTTATTGTCATTTAGAGTGAGTACATTTTTGGGGGACTTCTACCATTTCTAGGGTCAACTGGATCTGAAAAAAGAAAAAAATCCAGTGTTATAGGTTGTCAAAAATTGAGTAAATTTTTTTGGGATACCCCACCACACATGAAAAACAGCATCCCCTTCCCCCCGTGCACATGCGAGGTAGTGCTAGGAAAAGACAACAAAGGCCACTTTCATTCACACTTATTCTCTAGCTGTTATGTGTAATGCACCGAAACCACAGCTCCCTTTCCACATCCAGGCCCCACAAAACTTTCCATGATTTACCACAGATGCTTCATATACCCTGGTTCAATCCATTGACAGCACGTCGACCACGGTATACCACATCGTTCCAATTCACTCTATTCCTTGCACGCCGTTCGCCCTCCTGTATATTCAGGCCCCAATTGCTCAAAATCTTTTTCACTCCATCCTTTATTATTTATTTATTATACTTTGCTGTCTCCCGGATTATATGTGTATACATTACACTGAGAAGAAGTGTTTTCTTCATCTCCACAGCTTAGTTTGTGAACAATCTTTTAGGGTGAAAGCCTGATGAACTAGACTGTTGAATGTTACTCATTTATGTATAATAACAGTTATTTGTTGCAGGCCCAGAGGAAACAGAGGGATAGTGGATGTTACAAGAGGAGGACGAGATGGAAGACGTGCTACTGGTAGAGGAGATAAAAAGGAATTAGAGACTCAGAGAAAGAAGCCTGGAGTTTTGACGAAACATACCTCAAACTATTTTCCATAAACTAATATATAAATACTGCTTTATGACTCGTACCATCATTAAATTCTTTTTGTGTCATATATATATGGGGTTTATGGACTAAATGATATCTGTGTTTAATTGTTCACTCATAACTACTCACTGGGAACTGTCTGGTCATGTGGTTATATAACACTGCTGTTAGAGCCTATGGACCAGAATGATATTGCCATTTTTAGGCATATTTTTATATTTGTACTGGATAAGACCATTATGAAATTATTCTTACTTGAGATTTATTGACAAATGATATTGGTATGGTGTGAAGTGCAATCCATTTTCAACATTTTTCTGGTGAACTTTATGAATTAAAGAAGTTAGCTAATGTTGTCTATAGTATTTATTATTTATTTTGCTTTGTCGCTGTCTCCCGCGTTAGCGAGGTAGCGCAAGGAAACAGACGAAAGAATGGCCCAACCCACCCACATACACGTGTATATACATACACATCCACACACGCAAATATACATACCTATACATCTCAACGTATACATACATATACACACACAGATATATACATATATACACATGTACATAATTCATACTGTCTGCCCTTATTCATTCCCATTGCCATCCCACCACACATGAAATAACAACCCCCTCCCCTCCCATGTGCGCGAGGTAGCGCTAGGAAAAGACAACAAAGGCCACTTTTGTTCACACTCAAAATAAAGCTGTAAATTTTGTTGTATAAAATCTTGCTAGTTAGATCTTCAAGCCAGGGTTATGACTTGCTTTCTTAGTTTTGTCTTATTATGCACCATAATCCATCCCCCCAGAGTATTTACCAGAGAGTGAGATAATTTGAAGTCAGTCTTCCGTAATAAGGATGATCAGAATAAGAATGGAAAGTCTCTGAAAATTGCTTTGCATCTGTAAGTCCAAAGAGGATTTTCATGTTCTGTGCTATCATTGTTTTGTAATTAAAGTTTTAAAGTTGTATGAATCCAGTGCATACATAATAAATTTCTATTATTGTAGAATAATATAATTTGATATTTTTAAAGGATGTATGTGATCTCATCTTTTGATAATAATACTGTACTTTGTGTATAAAGTTTTGTATATAAAGGTGGAGAAATCATGCAGTATGTGATCATCCTTACATGAGATTATTGGCAACATTAAAGCTACTGAAAAAATGCAGACATAGAATCAAGTAGCCAAAGAAACTGAAAATGTCATAATGAGAGTTATGTATCTCTATGTTACTTTGTTTCCTAAGATACCGCAATGTTAGTAGAAAATCTTCCCAGGTTTTACTGTCTGTCATTCAAACTAATGCTGCTTTAAAACATATTGACATCTTGTCTTATTACCATATCTTTACTGCTTACTTTTTCTTCTTGTGAACAAACTGAATATCCTTAATTCAATTTCTTTCCAAAGTTTATTCTTTAAACATAATTTTTATGTATCTCTTTCTAATCTTGTGAGCTGAAAGCAATTTTAGATTATCTCCTGGAAAAAAACAAGGAAGGTTAGATACAGACCTCAGTGGTGTAGTAATTAGTGCTGCTGACCGTGATGTATTCATAGGCTGCCTGGGGTCAAGCGCATATGTTCGAATCGTGGTTGTGGCAGTTGGTCCATGGTCAACCCAGATATTCATCCTTCCCTAAGGATTGGTCTGTAAAATAGGTACCTGGCTTAGGCAAGGGTATATATATTATTTTTTTTTATCATACTTAATTGCTGTCTTCTGCATTAGTGAGGTAGCGCAAGGAAACAGACGAAAGAATGGCCCAACCCATCCGCCCACATACACATGTATATACATAAATGCCCACACATGCACACATACATACCTATACATTTCAACATATACATACATGTACATACACAGATATATACATATAAACACATGTACATATTCATACTTGCTGTCTTCATCCATTTCCATCGCCACCCCGCTACACATGAAATGACACCCCCCCCTCCCCTTGCGCACACGCGAGGTAGTGCTAGGAAAAGACAACAAAGGACATATTCGTTCACACTCAGTCTCTAGCTGTCATGTGTAATAATGCACTGAAACCTCAGCCCCCTTTCCACATCCAGGCCCTACAAAACTTTCCATGGTTTACCCCATACGCTTCACATGCCCTGGTTCAATCCACTGGCCGCACATTGATTCCAGTACACCACATTGTTCCAATTCACTCTATTCCTTGCATGCCTTTCACCTTCCTGTTCAGGCCCTGATTGCTTAAAATCTTTTTCACTCCATCCTTCCACCTCCAATTTAGTCTCCTGCTTCTCCTTGCTCCTTCCACCTGACATATATCCTCTTTGTCAGTCTTTCCTCATTCATTCTCTCCATGTGTCCATACCATTTCAATACATCCTCTTCTGCTCTCTCAACCATACTCTTTTTATTACCACACATCTCTCTTACCCTTTCATTACTTACTTGATCAAACCACCTCACACCACATATTGTCCTCAAACATTTCATTTCCAACACATCCACCCTCTTCTGCACAACCCTATCTATAGCCTGTGCCTTGCAACCATATAACACTGTTAGAACCACTATACATGGGAAGTATTCTTTGTCCCTTATGTGTGTGTATGTATAAGTATAAAGTTAATAGCATTCATCAGGACTGGTTCTGAAGAACATTAAAAAATACTTGGATAAAAAGTAATCTTTGATGGGTGGAAGTAAAAAGAAGAGCAGTGTACAAATGTCCCAAACAGGATGTGTAGATGAAAGACGACAGTTGGCCCCAGTGGGTCCCCTACCAAATACTAGGAGACTAAAGTGAGTATATAAATAATGCAAATATCCTCAAAATTCTATTTGATACAGTAAAACATTTTACGCTGAAGACGCTACTGAAGTTCCCCTCATTGGATCATGTAGTGTAGCACCTTGTACACAGCACTCTCAGGATATTTCTGTTTCAGGAAATCCTAGACAACAGCATTTTCTGTTACTTGGGATCCTATAGCAAATCTTCCCTTTAGCTGTTTCTCAATGTGTGACAGTATCTCTTGATCCTCCTCTATTGTGAAGCCTTTAGCACCAGTTAGAGATCCTGACATAGCAGCATCAAAGGTAGAGACCTGGAAGAGCCTGAGAGCTTCATCAGCATCTCTTTCAGTAGCAAATGACTCCAAGCACATTTTGGCCATTGACTCAGCTACATGAACAATAGCTTCAAGCTGCCTGACAGAGATGGGAATTGCAACCTTCTTCTCAGATTGATTTTCAGCTTCACAGGTTCCTCCTCTAATAAGAATATAGCGATTCTTCAACTTCTCTCTGGCGCTCTTCGAGAGTCTAGGTCCACAGTGACTTCGACAGTAACCAATGTACTTATTCTCTGTCTTGCAACTCTCCTCAGTTATCTTTTCATCTGCCATTATACTGATGCCCTCTTCCTTTTATTTCAAACTCTGCTTTCATAAATTATGTGTGTGTTCCTATCACCATTTTGGCCAAGGTAATTGTCTAGCTGCACTTCCCACAGTTTCTACACGGAGACCAGCCACATGAACATTGTCCGTTATGATACCACTTTCTTTCCTCAAACAGCCTATTTGTGGAGTTCCATTCATTGATTTGTCTTTTCATCCTTGATTTACCTTTCCACCTTTAAAATTCAGGCCTGCAAACACCTCTGAATATTTTTTGTTGATTCCTTAATTTTTTCCCACAGACATGCCACAGTCACATAACCATGACTAGGGCATGTTTTTGTCCATATCGTATCAGGAACCATAAAGAAAAGGGTGAAAAGTAGCATGAGCACATTCCTTATGCATAGTAGAAGTGATTTAGACCAGCATTTTTTTATATTTTATATTTTATACTTTGTCGCTGTCTCCTGGATTAGTGAGGTAGCGCAAGGAAACAGACGAAAGAATGGCCCAACCCACCCACATACACATGTATATACATACACGTCTGCACACGCACATATACATACCTATACATTTCAATGTATACATATATGTACATTCAGACATATACATATATACACATGTACATAATTCATACTTGCTGCCTTTATTCATTCCCGTCTCTACCCCGCCACACATGAAATGACACCCCCCTCCTCCCCGATGATGGTGAGGGATAAGATCAAGGAATATGAGGGGGATGAATATCTTGTGAGAAGATATAAATGTTACATCTATATCAAAAATAAATGAAAAGGACAAGCTAAGGTGGTATGGCTACATACAAATAATAAATGGTAAAAAGCATTTGAAAAGGAAACTTGAAAGAAGATATCTAGTAAAATGAGACAGATTGCAGTTGCCAAGAAAGAGCACAAGAGAGAAGAGATAAGACAGTGGAGGAAGTTGAAGAAAAGAGAGAGTAGGACAACAGGATAGAGTGTAGAGGACTTACTAGGAGGTTGTGACTGACAGACTTTACAAGTCCACTTGAAATTTAAGTAGAAAGGCTTAAGAAAACAAAGAAGTAGGTAAGAAATGACAAAACCAATGGAAACCTTACCTATTTCCCAAAACTTCCAAATGAATATCTTTTCAACTGGCATGCAAGATAGACAGGCAATAAACCAGAAAGCTGATGGCCACGCCAACCTGCCAACTGAAAAGCAGCCATTCCACACAGTCCCTGACAGCAGCATACATTGATAATGCTATATTTTTGCTATTAATCTTTGTTGTTTGAGGAATTCATGTGAGGTACTCATGCATTTATTTGATTTCTACAAGTTTTGCACCTACTTGTACATTAATTAAACCCAGTTTCTTTACCCTCATAACCTTCTCCATTACCTCTTTTTAATCATAGGATTAAAAGAGACAAATGCTCCACAAAGTGCAACCATGGTCAATTACTTCTGCTACATTTATTTATTTATTTATTATACTTAGTCACTGTCTCCCGCGTTAGCGAGGTAGTGCAAGGAAACATATGGAAGAATGGCCCAACTCACCCATACACACATGTATATACATAAACGCCCACACACGCACATATACATACCTATACATTCAACATATACATACATATACATACAGACATATACATATATATACATGTACATATCCATGTTCTGGAAGGAGGTAAATAAAGTGCGTAAGACAAGGGAGCAAATGGGAACTTCAGTGAAGGGCGCTAATGGGGAGGTGATAACAAGTAGTGGTGATGTGAGAAGGAGATGGAGTGAGTATTTTGAAGGTTTGATGATAGAGTGGCAGATATAGGGTGTTTTGGTTGAGGTGGTGTGCAAAGTGAGAGGGTTAGGGAAAATGATTTGGTAAACAGAGAAGAGGTAGTAAAAGCTTTGCGGAAGATGAAAGCCGGCAAGGCAGCAGGTTTGGATGGTATTGCAGTGGAATCTATTAAAAAATGGGGTGAGTGTATTGTTGACTGGTTGGTAAGGTTATTTAATGTATGTATGACTCATGGTGAGGTGCCTGAGGATTGGCAGAATGCGTGTATAGTGCCATTGTACAAAGGCAAAGGGGATAAGAGTGAGTGCTCAAATTACAGAGGTATAAGTTTGTTGAGTATTCCTGGTAAATTATATGGGAGGGTATTGATTGAGAGGGTGAAGGCATGTACAGAGAAATACTTAGAAAAGCAAATGGATATGTATGTAGCATTTATGGATCTGGAGAAGGCATATGATAGAGTTGACAGAGATGCTCTGTGGAAGGTATTAAGAATATATGGTGTGGGAGGCAAGTTGTTAGAAGCAGTGAAAAGTTTTTATCGAGGATGTAAGGCATGTGTACGTGTAGGAAGAGAGGAAAGTGATTGGTTCTCAGTGAATGTAGGTTTGCGGCAGGGGTGTGTGATGTCTCCATGGTTGTTTAATTTGTTTATGGATGGGGTTGTTAGGGAGGTAAATGCAAGAGTTTTGGAAAGAGGGGCAAGTATGAAGTCTGTTGGGGATGAGAGAACTTGGGAAGTGAGTCAGTTGTTGTTCGCTGATGATACAGCGCTGGTGGCTGATTCATGTGAGAAACTGCAGAAGCTGGTGACTGAGTTTGGTAAAGTGTGTGAAAGAAGAAAGTTAAGAGTAAATGTGAATAAGAGCAAGGTTATTAGGTACAGTAGGGTTGAGGGTCAAGTCAATTGGGAGGGAAGTTTGAATGGAGAAAAACTGGAGGAAGTAAAGTGTTTTAGATATCTGGGAGTGGATCTGGCAGCGGATGGAACCATGGAAGTGGAAGTGGATCATAGGGTGGGGGAGGGGGCGAAAATCCTGGGAGCCTTGAAGAATGTGTGGAAGTCGAGAACATTATCTCGGAAAGCAAAAATGGGTATGTTTGAAGGAATAGTGGTTCCAACAATGTTGTATGGTTGCGAGGCGTGGGCTATGGATAGAGTTGTGCGCAGGAGGGTGGATGTGCTGGAAATGAGATGTTTGAGGACAATGTGTGGTGTGAGGTGGTTTGATCGAGTAAGTAATGTAAGGGTAAGAGAGATGTGTGGAAATAAAAAGAGCGTGGTTGAGAGAGCAGAAGAGGGTGTTTTGAAGTGGTTTGGGCACATGGAGAGAATGAGTGAGGAAAGATTGACCAAGAGGATATATGTGTTGGAGGTGGAGGGAACGAGGAGAAGTGGGAGACCAAATTGGAGGTGGAAAGATGGAGTGAAAAAGATTTTGAGTGATCGGGGCCTGAACATGCAGGAGGGTGGAAGGCGGGCAAGGAATAGAGTGAATTGGATCGATGTGGTATACCGGGGTTGACGTGCTGTCAGTGGATTGAATCAGGGCATGTGAAGCGTCTGGGGTAAACCATGGAAAGTTGTGAGGGGCCTGGATGTGGAAAGGGAGCTGTGATTTCGGGCATTATTGCTTGACAGCTAGAGACTGAGTGTGAACGAATGGGGCCTTTGTTGTCTTTTCCTAGTGCTACCTCGCACACATGAGGGGGGAGGGGGATGGTATTCCATGTGTGGCGAGGTGGCGATGGGAATGAATAAAGGCAGACAGTGTGAAGTGTGTGCATGGGTATATATGTATGTGTCTGTGTGTGTGTATATATATATGTGTACATTGAGATGTATAGGTGTGTATATTTGCGTGTGTGGACGTGCATGTATATACATGTGTATGGGGGTGGGTTGGGCCATTTCTTTCTGTTTCCTTGCGCTACCTCGCAAACGCGGGAGACAGCGACAAAGCAAAATAATAATATGATAATCCATACTTGCTGCTTTCCATTACATACAAGATTATTAATGATATGAATTTGGTTCAATTCCATGGAGAAGTAAGTGGCAGGACTAAACTGATTCTTAACCAGCAGAATTTTGAAAACACAAGTGGTAAAGTATCAGTACCTTAGTACCTAGTTGATGTGGAGCACTATTTTGATGCATTAGTTTTCATACATCTGCTTTAAACTGAACTGCATTATATCACTGAAAAAAAGGGTAAGTGAAATGTTAAAAGAGGTGCAATTTTATAAGAAAAGTCAACATTCTCATAATAGAGTAATGATAATACACTGTAATTGGAAAAGTTCTGCATCACTATTAGCCACAAATATCCACTAATTGTGTTCTGCAGTGCCAGTATAGTGTTAAGAGAATGCATTGACAGTTATGGAACTTGCTTTGGGGTATTGCATTTTATCAAACCATACTGGAGAGGGCAGGAAAGGTTATGTATAACAGAAAATGTGGGATCAATTTACTTGCTTGGAAAAAAAAAGTTATTTCACAAACCACACAAGGGCCCAGCAAGGGAGATGGAAAGACTATTCAATGTAAAAGTAGATAACATTTATACAATATCACTAGAGTTTATACAAAAATATGACCCAGGAACCGAAATGATGGCAGAAATATTTCTTTTCTTCTTTCATGTTTGCCATTTTTCACATTAGTGGGGTAGTTCCAGGAACAGATGAAGCAAAAGCCTCACTTGCTAACAACCATATTGTATAATGAACCGAAACCACAGCCCCATATCCACAATCAGGCCCCATAGACCTTCACATGGTTTTACCTTCTGCTTCACATCCCCTTGTTCAGTCCACCGACAGCATTAAGCCCCAATTCACTCAATACCATACATGCCTTTTACCTCTCCAGCTTCTTCAAAATCTTTTTCACTCCCCTCTTTTCTAGGTCCCGTTTACTTCTAAAACTTACATCGTCTTTGTCAGCCTCTCACTCATCTCTCCATATGTCCAAACCATTTTAGTACAGCCTCTTCAGTCAACTTTCTCAACCAGAGCAATATTATATTTGTTTCATGCTACTGTGTCATCTGTTTGTTGATATCTGTGGCCATGTTGGCGGATTATTTTCATGAGTGTGATGGTTATATTTGGACGAAAATATTGAACATTTGTTGTATGGTTGCGAGGCGTGGGCTATGGATAGAGGTGTGCGCAGGAGGGTGGATGTGCTGGAAATGAGATGTTTGAGGACATTGTGTGGTGTGAGGTGGTTTGATCGAGTAAGTAATGTAAGGGTAAGAGAGATGTGTGGAAATAAAAAGAGCGTGGTTGAGAGAGCAGAAGAGGGTGTTTTGAAATGGTTTGGGCACATGGAGAGAATGAGTGAGGAAAGATTGACCAAGAGGATATATGTGTCGGAGGTGGAGGGAACGAGGAGAAGTGGGAGACCAAATTGGAGGTGAAAAGATGGTGAAAAAGATTTTGAGTGATCGGGGCCTGAACATGCAGGAGGGTGAAAGGCGGGCAAGGAATAGAGTGAATTGGATCGATGTGGTATACCGGGGTTGACGTGCTGTCAGTGGATTGAATCAGGGCATGTGAAGCGTCTGGGGTAAACCATGGAAAGCTTTGTGGGGCCTGGATGTGGAAAGGTAGCTGTGGTTTCGGGCATTATTGCATGGCAGCTAGAGACTGAGTGTGAACGAATGAGGCCTTTGTTGTCTTTTCCTAGCGCTACCCCGCACACATGAGGGGGGAGGGGGATGGTATTCCATGTGTGGTGAGGTGGCGATGGGAATGAATTAAGGCAGACAGTGTGAATTGTGTGCATGGGTATATAAGTATGTGTCTGTGTGTATATATATATATGTGTACATTGAGAGGTATAGGTATGTACATTTGCGTGTGTGGACGTGTGTGTGTATATACATGTTATGGGGGTGGGTTGGGCCATTTCTTTCGTCTGTTTCCTTGCGCTACCTCGCAAACGCGGGAGACAGCGACAAAGGAAAATAAATAAATAAATAAATAGATAGATAGCTCTTGACTTTTAGTAAGATTAGATTTGGTTTTCATGCGAGTTTTTACTTTTCAGTGATTAATCAGTTTTCATGATATACAATTACTGCATGCTATAATGTCGTTCCTTACAAAAGATAGATTGGTCCTCTGCAAGTATTTCTGTGATTACAATAAACCAAACAAAGCTCTTAACATGCAGTTCATAGTCTCCCAAAGCTAGTTTCGATGCGGAGCTAAATCAGACTTAATATAACGTGAATTGTTTGGAGGAGCCACCTTTGAAATTAAGCTGGGAACTTAAGCAATTATTCAATCTGCTCATTTTTGGCAGCTGTACTGGTTTACCACTTGAAGACAGCATCTTTTAGAGTAATTCAGTGTGTGACACCTATGACCCTACTAAGTACTCATGAAGCATCTCCGCATGTACCTGTAAAAAGAAAGAATTTTCTCCCCCTTCCCATTTTCAAAGGCTACCCAAAAGCTGGTTAGGGTTGGGGTTTGTTCATGGCTGTTATTAGCGGGAGACGCCTCCAGCGATAGAAAACTTGCTTCTACAAATGCTGCTTTGTAGAAGGTAGAATCCTCACCAGAGTATGAAACATAGGGCGGATGATATAGTATCATGACTTTCTCAAGAACTCTAAACTTCTAGAAAGGATTGCATGATAGACAAACTGGCTTTTTTCGAAGTTTTTGGATAATGTATAAATGTGAAATGAAACACGACCTCCAGAAATAACTGCTTCCACCAGGAGAGTTGTGAAGTAAGCGGTAACTGTATCTTTTTATAGAGGAAAATGCTTTTAAGAACAATGGCCATGGCTAGTGAACAAAATGATACTTGTAAGTACTCCATATTTGTTTTTAATTCGTAATACTACATCAGTCACCTGATTTTTCCGTTGAGTGGGGGGGGGGGGGATCTATTGAGGTCCAGGTTCAACCTTACAATTCCCAGTCTCTACCAGCGTAGACTGACGATGGCATTCGAAAAAAAAGATTATACCGCATGATACACTCGAACCAGATATCCACTGGACGGAACCCTACTGACACTCTCGCTTGAGGCATGTCTTTCAGACAACTCCAGCATCAGGCAGGATCTTCCCATTTCTCGGTCATCCGAGTCTGAGCCAGAGCCTTGCTCATCCTTTGACGAATATGGAAAATGTGGGACACTCGATAAGTATCACAGTGCAGGAGGGCAATTTGAAGCCACGGGTTCACTGATTTGATTTACAGTGGTGAAAGAAAACGTGAAGCGCTCGAAAAGAATGTATGTCTTCAGTATCATTAACACGGCAACAGCTCAACATTACTTCTTATTCCCTTGAATGCAGCAGTGATATCCTTAACCACAACAGTAAGACCTTTATGCAGGATAAGGGCCAGGACATCATACTCACGAATTGTACTGTTGTTGTCGTGCTCACTGACCATACCGTGTGCCCATGGATCGTACTGTCGTGTTCCAGGATCGATTCAAAGGATCGTACCTTCATTCTGAACTTACATACCATTGTGTTGAAGGATCATACCATCATGATCAAAGGATTAAAACGTCTTCAACCTTAGCGTGAACAATTAATATCCCAGGATTCACAAAGTCGTTTGGAAAACAGTCTTGTGTCAATATCATCTATCCAAAGACAAATGCATTCAACAAGAGTCTAGGAATGTGTCATTCTGAATGTTTCAGGCCATCCTAATGACTAAGTGAAAAGCCACTTCTAGATGGTATTGTTAGGCTTTCATTAAGGTACAAATTAGATTTAAATGTGTCTAATAAAGTGATATTGTGTTTATCTTAACCTAACGTAGGTATTCCATGTGCAGAGGTTGACAAGTTCCCGATACGCTTTCGATCGAACATGAATCCAACTTCTAGTCTCGAAAGACAGAAACAGGGTTCGATGCAGCTTGGACCAGCCACATCGGATATTCATGGGTGCCCAAAGTTACGATACCACTTGCTATGCTGAATAATAATGATAATAACAATGATAATGATAATAACAGTAATAATAATAATAATAATAATAATAATAATAATAATAATAATGATAATAAAACGCTACGCGGTTTTGGTGGATGAATGAGTAGTTGAGATTTAAGCCACTGAATTGCAAGGGTCATCAAGGCCGTCAGTCAAATCATAACCACCCGAAAATTCTTTAACATTTTCGAAAAGGATTAGGCCACATGCATCCATGTACATGTTTGGCCCCCCAGATCTGCTTTGGAAATAATTTCCTTATCGACTGTGGCCACAGTTTTATATCCATCATCAAACAATGCGATCGTGACTCGTTAAATGGTTGTCTAGACGCTGCAGGAAAACAATTAACAGTAAATTATATGTTAAAAGATTTTCAAGGTTAGCTAATTTGTAGGGAAAGTTCACAATGCTCTTCAATACGAAACCTGAATAACAAATCTGTAACTATCTAATATATCAATGATAAGAAGTAATCAATCCTCAAAGAAAATTAGATAACTGGCTACGACTATAGACGTTTTTTCTTTTTATATAAATTGCATAGATTTTGTAGACGCGTGTGAGCGGTACCAGCATTATGTCTTCATGTGGTCTTCACATCACAGTTCTGAATAGACTCTCTTACGTCCAGGACGTAGCTGGTTTGGTCCTGTGTTGCTCACATCTTTGGTGTTGGGAAGTTTGTTTACGTAGTTGAGATACGCAATAAATGAAAAATTCCTTATTCTTAAATCATTTTGAAACAAATTATTTTGTAAAGGACATCAGTTGTTTAAAGACATTTTCAAAGCAATGTTTTTGCGACATGGACTAGAAAAAATGTTAGGTTATCACTAAGTTAAAATCTTTACATCTTGTTGACCATCATGCGCATGGGCAATTACACGTAAAATCTGCTTAACCATATCCGCAGTGTGGACTACTTAAGGTTCTCATGACCGACACTCAACAATTTTCAAACAAATGAAATGGAATGAAACTGCATACGGACGAGAGTCTTAACAGTAGTACTGGTCGTTTGCTTATTTGATTCTCCATTGCTCTAATTTCAGCGACTGTTGCTTCCTTGTAAGTGTAATGTGCACCATATGCTAAGGGCATCTCTAAGGTTCATGTCCATTACAAGTTTACGTGCATTGGAGGTAAAACCTGAAAATCATTTCATTCCGAAACCCTGTTTTGTCTCTGAATTATCTTGGGATTAATTTGAAGTCGTGGTAAAGTCATGGAATAATAACGTAACACAAAAACGAGCAGTAAATTGCTAAACACACATACTACTAATTGATCATAGGTTTTTTACACGACTATGATTATATACAAGAACTGATATATCGGCCATGAATATTGCTAACAAACTTACGTTGTGTTCCCATTGGTCAGTGTCATGTCGCTCCCTTTCATTGCTTAACATTCAGACAGTTTCCCCACACCATCCTGAGTCACTATGTGAGTAATCCGGTATCATATGAGGCTCATACATGAACTTCTATTTGCCTGAGGTATTTACGCTCACCAGTAACAGGTAACAGCACTTCTCTTAACAACGAACTCATGAATTACGACGATGGCCAGTGAGCGGGGAGGGAGTCAACAAGCAAGACACTGAACTGGAGAGATACTCGGATTTTTCAGTTATCCCTGGATGCCACAAGACTTCTCTTTCTTATTGAGATGATATGTTTCTTCTTACCAAAATATTGATATAGATCACAACATTGTAAGCTGGCGCAGACTTTTTAAAGGAGCATGATCATCGCTTTTTATGGGGTCACAGCAAATGCCGCTGGTGATGGAAGTGCAGATATAACAGACGACGTCTGCCACATTTTGACAATCAGTTTGTATATAAACTTGATTGCCACAGTCGTGTGTTAAGTATGAAGCTATGAAAAAGGAGAGACGAATATTCATCTAAAAATCTGTTATATAGTTAGGGGTGGGCTTGTCCGACATTGCCAAGAACGACAGTAAATTACGTGATTTTTATGTATCTATCCATTTATATAGTTTGCGAGGAGAACTCCACCTCTTTTATTGTTCCATAAATGAAGCGATGACGAAGCTTTGGTCAAATAAGTTAGCTAAGAATGATGACTAAGAACATACAAGCAAATAAGGTTTTCTTTCCTTGAACACGCCGACCGTTCCTTTTTGTCAATGAAAAATCTCATTATCCTCTTGACCAGTTGTATTCGGAATCTCTTTAATCCTTCCGACTCTTTCTGAAATTGATCATTCATCGTTTACGGAATCTGTTACAGTCTCAAGGAGCTAGAAATCAGAACAGAGGGGACTCAGAGGTTAACGTATGTTCGACCCCTCTGACTCAAACAAGACCACATGAAACATTGCCACCCAGAGGTGGACGGCGTACAGGAGTAGTGAACGCAGCAATGACATTCAACTTTTTATTAGAAAGGGAAAAAGAAAGACGTTGTTATGAAAGAGCATAAGGAAGATGAGAGGGAGACAGTAGGAGGGTTGTAATGATACGAGTGAATCCCCCTCCTGGCCTTTCTTACCATTCACTCTACCGTGGTAACTTCGAATATTTCACCCCGTACAATATTTGTTGTTACGGCAAACATACACCGAATCACGTCTGAGGACGCTGAGTGATAATACTCAAAGAACATCAATAAATATGTGGCTGTTCAGTAGTCGTGAAGTTTGTTGGGAGTGTGGTCAGTGGTGGCGCGAAGGGCCGAATGTCAAGTCCTCCTTGGACGAAGACCCCGTGCACTACTTTGGGTTCGACGTTCCCGAGGACCAGAGGCTCTTCTTCTGCCTCGTCCTCTTCGTTACCATCGGGCCGTATTTGTACTACGTGTACTACATGTGAGACTCTGTCCTCATGGGGAGACGACTCCCGGGGCCCGCTCAATCTCTCCACTCCTCCCACCTGTTGTTTGAATTGTATACATTTTTCCGTACTGTTGAGGGTGGTGTGCGACAAACGCGTCATAATATGCAGTTACTGTACGTTTCTTTGACGTAGTCACATCATTACTCCTCTGCTAAAGGGTGCATTTTTATTAGCGTCATCTGGTTTGCTATTTACGGTACAGTTGAGAAACTGAGTGAGCGTCATAGATTTGTAAGGCCCAGGGATCTTACTTTCTTGTTCCCCACAACACTACATCTTCATAACACTGCATCTTCGGTACATCTTCATCTCCACTACACTTTATCTTGCCTGGTGGAATCACAGATCCATTAAGAGATATGGTCTATGATGGGTTTTGGAAGGAGAGATGGGCAGAAGCTGGGTTATAGAAACATCAAACCTAATCAGGTTTACATTTGCTTCACTGTAAAACCTTGACAGCATGTGAATACATATGATCAACCATTGACGAAACCTGCTACTATATACAGGACTATATTTTTGTATGGATTGTTTAAAAATAATGATCAAAGTAAAGTCTTGGTCCTAATAAAGATAATCTTGATCAGAAAATCTCATCGATCTGATCTTGATTCTGTGTAACCAAAAAATTGTGTATCTTAGTTTGCTTCCTTCGTGAGTGTTCTGACCTATGATTCATGGGTCATGACGTATTGCTTATCGTCAGAGAATCTGAATTTGACAGAGTTTAGTTCCTAAAGTACCTATATTACTGATGGCCACAAAATGCTGTCTTAGAACTAACTGTACACTGGAACACAAGCTGCGTTGCCTACAATTTGGATGGTAAGTAGAAGAGTGGCATAATGTGGCTCCCTCTATCATATGAAAACCTCGTCTAACTTCATCTTCAGGGGTTCTGGATTCAGTCAGAACCTTATCTGCAGGGTTTCTGCAGCTCTAAGGCTGCAATTTCTTCTACCTGCTGTTTCTGTTTGTGTTTACGTATGTGCTCATAGGAAGACTGTATTGATCGTTCTCATGTCAATATAAAAGAATATTATTTTCATACGCGTAAACCGTTTTCCGCGTTAGCGGGGTAATGCTAAGAACAGATGAAGAAAGGACGCATTAGTTGACATCCATTCTCTATCTGTCATGTGCAACGCAGAGAAATCTCAACTCTCTATCAACAGTCACGCCCCACAGACCTTTCCGTGGTTTCTCCCGGTTGCTTCATATGCCCTGGTCCATTCCGGTGGCAGCACGTCATCCCCCGTATACACCATATCGCACAAATTAGTTCCATCTCGTGCACAACTTTCACCCCCCTGCATGTTGAGACCCCGAGCATTCAAAACATTTTTTACTCCATCTTTCCATCTATAGTTTGGTCTTCCTCTTGGGGTCCAGGAACATATATTATTACTTTTGTAAGTCCAAGGTACACTGTCACTGGTCAAGAAATAATTGTCTACCTCCAGAATAATATTATAACGATTTCCAGTGGCACCTTTGGTAGGTTGCGTTCCTCCGGCACCAGACACCTAACTTATAGATAAAGAGCCTGGGCCTAGACAATATAGCGGGTGTTATAACAATATACCACAGCTGCTCCCACCATAAACGCCACCACCGCCGCTCACCACACCTCCCCCACATGCTCACACTTTGATACTTTATGTCTGAAAAATTTGTGGCAACTCGTATCATCATGGGAAGTAATGAATATTCAACGGTATGCTTCTGGAGTTCCAGACCGTGAGAACGAAGGAGAGAAGAAAAGACAAAGGAAGTAAGAGGGAGAGAGAGAGAGCGCATGTGAAGAACAGAGAGAGATAACATGGGAAATAAGGAGAAGAGAGAGAGAGAGAGAGAGAGAGAGAGAGAGAGTTTATTCTTGCTTTAGTTCCTGTCAGGATGTGGGCGTCATCAAGCGAGGATGAATAACTTTCTCTTTTCTTTTACGTAGATACTGTAGTCAGTTAATGGAGGTGTAATGCCCGAGGAGGTAGAACACTCGCTGCTGCGGGCAAGGTCACAGGGCATCAGGAACCAGAGCAGGCGACGTGACGGTCGTGGGGTCGACAGAGGCGGGATGACGAGAGAACCCTCCTGCCATGTTTACCAGCTTCAGGTCATCGTTTTGGTCACCACTTTGGTGAATAGTGACTGACCCTCTGGAACTGGTCTATCTCATACAAGGGGTTAACATCCACAACCTCATGCGAGGTCTATCTCCAGCTGTTAACTCGTAACGTTACGAAAGGTCATCTTGATTAACTGGCTTGTCATCATTAGATTAGCAAACTGTTTTAGGATATTTCCTTTGTTTTGGGTGAGATTTTTCTCATTCTTCAGATAAAATCGTAGGCTTTCTTCAGTTCATTGGTTAGCACTTTCATAGTTTCGCGTGAAGATCTTAAAAAGTTCCATGTTAATCTTGAACACAGAGTCCAGTTGCAACATGCTCTACTGACGTTCTTTCATACCTGAGGAGATTGTCAGTCGGGATCTCACATTTCGCTGTCACCGCAGCCCTTTGTGTGAGGTTGTGAAAGCTGTAAATACTGGACTCTCCTATGTTAGGCCATTTATGAATGGGATTGTGTTTTCTGTCTTTCTTCCTTCGAAGTCTCTGGGTGTTGGAGAACAGGAAATACATTTGTAATTTGCAACTCCTTTTTTTGGAGGTTATGCCAGAAGTCCAGTGTTTGTCTTTTAGTCTATGTGTCATGGTTTACGGTACATCTGACTCCAAGCAAGTCCATTACTCGAAAAGGATATAACGTGAACATCACTCAGCACAGACGAACCTTCAGCATATGGTAGGCACATCCTCAGTACTAGCAGGTGCTCGGGTGAGCCAGGTCTTCAGCACAGGCCGGACACACCCCCAGGTGGGATGGACGAGTTCTTCAACCCAGGGTGGGGCAGCACAGGCCCATGGGGAGGAGCCTTGGCCAACACGCGCCAGGCCCTGGTGGGTTCGACTCTGCAGCTGCAGAGAAGGGTATGAGAGGCACCGCCATGTCTGGCCAAAAAGGACACGTGCCTGCATCGCGTAGTCTTTTAACTCTGGTGTTTGTTTCTCACAAAGTTGGGAGGCCCATCAAAGGCTGTGTGATACAATAGCGCTCTAATTACTTTGCATTCTATTGTTGACACTCTCGACGATAAAAGTATCGGAGTGCACAAGTTGGTGCTGGTGGGTGGGATGAGTATGTTGATGGATCAGTGAGTGCGTTGCTGGAGTGAGTGTATTGTTGGAGTATGTTGTTAGGATGAATATGTTGTGTTGGAGTGAATGCGTCGTAGGAGTAAAAGTGTTGTTTGAAATCGTTTGTAATTATCTACCTGAACAGTGCGGAGGAGGAAGATCTACTCTTGTGGGGCCACATCTCTGGATCTTTATCATGCAATATTTTCAACTTTTCTACACTCTCATCGTCTATTGTTTCACACGATTTATTCCACTGATGCAAAACTCCGATAATATAAAAGTTCTTTACATCTTTCAGACAAGTTCCCTGCTTAGCTTCTTGCTATTTAATGTGTTTGCTTATCTCAACATGCTTGAAGCTTTCAAGAAATGTCGACATCTCCAAACTCGCTTAATCATTTGGTTCAAGTCACGACCCACTTTTCTCTCTTTCTTTCTCAAACATAAGTGTGATCAAAGACTTCTACACCCCGATCGTCACTTCACCCTCGACACCGAAGGAGTTCAACATGAACGATAAAGAGTAGGTCAAAGGTCAAGGTTAAGATGCTGATTACAGAAGTGAGGAGAAGCAAAACGAACAGTATGTTTCCCTTGGTAGTGGGGGGAGATATGGTGATCATGGTGACAGTAGAATGATAATCCACGGTTTACTGACAGACATAACTGAAGCCAGAGGTTAGAAATATAAAGTCCATCTGATATAGACTATGGGGCTATAAAACAGGGGTTAGGGGTGGAGGGCTAAACAGACAGTCTTTACATAAACATTGAGATGACAGTCTACTGGGGATCACAGTGGTTGGGATGTGTGGTGTTCTTGTAGCTTAGATGGGGTCGATGCGATTGTGGTGTCGAACTGCAACTCAGGGACTAGGGATCTCAGGTGGAAGGAGATGGTGGTGGTGAGAATGGTGCTGTAGCCACATCCTGAACTGTTGTGTAAGGTTCAGGTGGATGGTTGAAGAATTTGGAGGACCAGAGTGTTTGGTGACTTTTCCTGAGTGTGCATGCGTACATATGTGTGTGTGTGTGTGTGTGTGTGTGTGTGTGTGTGTGTGTGTGCTTACATCTAGGCACATAATTGTTTAACTAAAGAAATTAAAAACAGGAACACAATGCATAAGAGATTCCTTTATGCGAAGCAAAACCTCACAGGAGACTTAACTCTGGCTACCCTGGTGAGGGAAGATTAAGCTGAAAGTCAAGCTTAACTCAATTTAACTTTAACTTACTATCCAACAGAATAGTTGATTCTCGTGTGCTTCTCCCATAATGGGTGGCTATTATCTCTCGTACATTACACAATCTATTTGTCTATCTATCTATTCATCTCTCTCTCTCTCTCTCTTAAACATCAACACAATGACCGTATACAAACTGAACGCCCTCAAAACATTCACTGGCACTAATTCTGGAAATCACAACAATCATAGACTTTCTTACACTCAGAGACATTCAACACCATTACGATACAAAATACTCCCAGTACCATCCCAGCAACAACTTGCTCAGAATTCAGTTCTTCGCAGCAACACCTGAACCCTCCCACCCAAAACATGACCAACCGCCATGCTAACAATGGTAAGATCTTACTCCTGCCTCACACTTCTTCATCTTATACTCACGGATCCCCCATCCGTCTCCCAAAAAACACAGCTGTCATAAAACATACAGACGTTGTGATGACTGGACAATGTCCCAGACAACCTCTGGCTCGACATTATTCCGTCTAAAACTACACTCCCCAGACGTGCACGAGTTACTCATTGTCGTCTGTATTATGAACAACGCCCATCGTTCCAGCATTACAACACTCGATTTAACATATCACTAGACTCCTCATGGTCAAATTCCACGCTGAAGACACTGAGAACATACTCTAAAACTGGTCTGGATCCACTTTACAAGGACATGCACGGGAAATCATGGCATGTCTTGATCTATATAGTCCCACCCGGTGTATATAGCCAGCTTTCTCAGAGCTGCAGGAGCCCTGTAGAAAGAATCCTGAGGCAAAAACGTATAAAGAATCATCCACGTAAGGCTGTGAGGTACAGAGCTTCCACTTAGGTCATTACTTCTACTACAACAACAACTACATCAACTGCACAGTGTTTAACACTGTCCGGCATCACTGCAACCACTACTTCTGGCACTACTACAAGTAGTCTTAAGGATACATTGGAAAAAATACTTCAATCTTCCAAGTAGATGATGAAGATGCGATAAGGAGTCGCAAAGAAAAGAGAAACCTGTTGATCCAAACTTTTTTCGGGTAAGGAACTCAGACTGGAATTAGAATCCTGGAATCAAACAATGAGACAGTTATTCTGAAACTTCGAAAGTCAGTATCTAAATCAAGGTTTCCTGATATTTATCTCAGACATTTTCTTGAAAAGTGATGCAGATGATATATATATATATATATATATATATATATATATATATATATATACATATATATATATATATATATATATATATATATTAATCTTTTTCTTTTACACACTTGATTGCAGTTTCTCGTATTAGTGAGGTAGCGCCAAGAACAGACGAAGAAATACCGCAGTCGCTCACGTCATTCTCTGGCTGTCATGTATAATGCACTGAAGCCACAGCTCCCTACCCACAACCATGTGTTGCAATATCTATGTAGGTCAATCTTGCTCCCACGTAGAACAAAGGTTACTATTAGGTAAATACTGCAGCCTTCTCTCCATGATTGTCCCCGGCAGCTACCATGGTACATACCGGCCATGAACAATTCCTCTGCTCATTGTTGTTCAAAACTATTACTTTTTCAGTTTTGCTGGAAGAAAACACCTTTTCTACGGTTAGGATTTTTTTATGAGATCCATTCCGTAACAGAAAACTTTTGGTGGATAAGGAAAAATTGATGCCCTCTGAATAATCATGTCGTTGTTGTTGGCTCACTGAGCACGAACGTGCTCTATCTGTAATGATTTCTGAAATTGAGCGAAAGTGCCTGTGTCTGGATATCCAGGCAGGCAGATGACACAGGTGCACCGTTGTAGATGCAACGTCGTAAGGTTTATTTTGATCTAAGAAGGTTCTGTGCATCAAAACCGGAGGCATCGTAAGGAACAGCGTAAACTGCAGTGACGAACGAAGGATTAAGTGGCTGAAGATCAAAGTGGAAATAATTGAGTGAAATACAAAACATTGGCATAAGTCTGCATCTTTGGTATATTCGGAAACCTATTTTGCCATTTGTCTAGTCTTCTCCCGGTAGTTCCGTGCTTCCTCTTTGTAGGTTTCGTATTTCGCTGGAGTGGAGTTATGAAGTTTATGAAGATTGCTGAGTAGCTCAAGATATGTTACGAAGACTTCTCATCACCAGGCAGTTGACTCTGAACCCCAGCGTATCGTCCCCTGCACATCGTCCCATTTCGGAGCTCACATCCTGACTTGCCCCCACCCACAGTGTTAACGGGCATCAGTTAGGAAAGACTTACAACATTCCGCACTGCCACAACATCAATATCCTGACGTGAATGTGGCTTAGCGTGACGCCCTGAATCCTCAGAGGAACTTACAACGTTTGACGAAAAGGCTAGGGTGCAGCGCCGTCTTAAGTGCATGTTTAGCGGTCCGAAAACCTAGTGAGATTTATGACCTTGAGCTTCGAGTTTTATCAGAATTTTCTCTGGTGATACAAGTCTGCGGGGAGGCATTATAGTGCGTACTACAGCCGTAAGTCATGCGGGTGTTGGCCGTGAACACAAACTCTCGGGCCCAACATCGCCTCAAGCAATCATCCTTCCATGATCTATGACTGAAAATCCCCGCAGAGTATCATCAATGCAGAACGTAATGCATGGCTAACTATGAGTCCCGAGAGAGAGAGAGAGAGAGAGAGAGAGAGAGAGAGAGAGAGAGAGAGAGAGAGAGAGAGAGAGAGAGAGAGGGGGGGGGGGGGAGGGGGGAGCTTTTGATGCAAATCTCATCACTCATATTCAAGCATTAGGCCAGTCCATTTAGCGAGTCATTTACATGGATGAAGAAGGGCAGTGGCCCCACGATGGAGTCATGCAGTCAACCCACTGGGTCTTGTTACCCTCCAATGTATAATATTCTGTCCATCGAAGGACCCTGGCCCTTGTTCCTACCTGAAGATCCTGTCTCTTTACTAGGCTCGTACATGATACATTGTCCAATGCTTCTTGGTTGTCCATCTACACCCATCCTTCTCCTTTGTCTCCAGCGTAGCTCATTCTCTCATAGCAATCTAAAACTTTTGTTACACACGACCTCCTTTATCTGAATTCGCGTTGTCGCTCCTTTACAAGTGCTCATGTATCCTCTTCCACTCCCCAGACATTTTATCATTCTCCAGCGACATAATAAACATTTCACGTGTCCTGCTAAGCATAATGCGCACATAACATCAGCTTACATGGAGAAATTTAATGAAGACTACGAGCCTTAAATGGGTCAGGGCAATTTGTTTATACCTTCTCTAGTAATCTTAATGATTTTCAAGACCTTCTAAAACCATCTCACTGGTGGAGGCGCTGTAGTGTCTTCCACTGTGACAACACTTTTGAGCTTGTCATTCAGTTCGTCACACACCCTCACATCATCATCATAACATTATCATCATCTTCCACAACTCTTCCATGTGAATCCCCTTAGTCTGATCACTTGTTCTTTAATGGACGATTTAATGCTGATGTATCTATGGAAAGATTTTCGATTATCTACTGCCTCATCCATAATTATCTATGAAAATTTCCTCCTTTCTCCTCCCGCTTCCACATTCCTTCCTTGTTCTCATATACGTTCAGAATGTTGGCTGACCGTAGTGCCGACTATATTACCTCCACAGCACATTCCTCATATCTTTCGCCTTTTGATCTTTCACTGAACAAACTCATTCTCTTTTTTAGGTTCCGGTCTGTATTTACATTTACAGGTGCTCTTGCTCCCACTCATTCATTATTAGTATCGCAGAACCTTCGGCAACAATGACCTGTATCATGGATACAGAACTCCATTTTCTAATATATGTTCCAAAGAAATTTTTTCGTTATGTATTTTTCACGTTTATATTTTCTCTCTCAGTCTGGTGTGGTTTCTGTTCTTTTTAATGTCCTTGATTACCACATAATCATACTCATCATACGATCACATTTCTCATGTCAATTTTCGTCCTACTATCTCTGATGATAAGCCAGCTGATTCGACTGTGCTGAATGCCATGTTTATACAGGAAATTTTCCTGTATCCTCAGTAAGAACTTGTATCGCCATGATTCTGTCTTCATGAGAATTTAAATTCTCACAGTCTGTCACTTCCTAACTGAAATACCCCATTATATGAGCTTCAGCATCTCTGATGAGTGCATATTTCAGTATCTATATACCATCCTCATTGTTACTTCGTTGTTATTTTTGTATTTTTATTTTGATTCATCAATATTCTATGAAAGTGTGTGTGTGTGTGTGTGTGTGTGTGTGTGTGTGTGTGTGTGTGTGTGTGTGTGTGTGTGTGTGTGTGTGTGTGTGTGTGTGTGTAGTGTGTGTTGTTGTATATTCAACAGTGTTACCGTGAAAAGAAAAATACTTTTTTTCTCTGAAGAGTTGGACATGAGTTGACAGATGCGCGAAATTGTGTTATTAATGAATAAAGTCGTCGTTAGGAGCCTTAATGTTGAGAGTATGAGCAATAACCTGAGCAGGTAAGTATTACTAAATCTTCTTAACAAGTTGCACCATTGTCCTCATTTCACAAGATCAGTGGGAATAAAAATTCTCGTCAACATTGCTTGTTAAAATTCTCTTTAAGACTCTCTTGTCAGACTTTGTTGGCAACTGTTGCAAAACTTGTGTAATTATGAAGAAGTGGGAGCTAGCTGTTGTTGTTGTTGTTGTTGTTGTTGTAGCTGAGATACATGGAGTGGGTGCCATCTCTCGCTGCAGCTGAGAAATCTGGAATGGGAGCTACCACTTACTGCAGCTGAGAAATATAAAGTGGGGGCTAACCTCTTATTGTAGCTTAGATATATAAGGTGGTAGCTATTTGTTGTTGTAGCTGAGAAATGTAGAGTGGTAACTACTTCTTGTTAGTGCTGAGAAATATGGAATAGGATTTCTTTGTTGTGACGCTGTTGTAGCTGAGAAATATTAAAGATTGGGTGTTTTCTGTTGTTGCAGGACGACTAACACCTGTTGATTCGGAGCACTTGTGAAGTACAATCGTACTCAGAGCTTAGTTTCAACGTATTATGGGTATGCTTGTATCTTGCCGTCGGCAAGTGGTTCAAACGTGAGCACAGGATGTGTTGAAAAGCACAATACTTGGACATTTTTGTTTCCTGGGATACTGATATCACTTTTACAGAGCAGTAGAGATATGGGCAAGACATCTTTCACCTCCACTATTTTCAACATATATTACTGCTTGAGTGCGGCATTGTTTTGAGATCAACATTCACCTGCGGCGATCAGTTGCTGTCTGCATGAGTAGCATTATGTTTGTTTACCCTGAAATGACCAAAGATGACACATGCATTAGCAATAGCATAATATTTATTCAGGGAGCTTCGGATGCCTCCGGTGCAGAAGCCTTCGATGATGGCGGGACACAGATCAAAGCCTCTGAAACTGCTATTACTGCCCACACTAAACAAGGGGGATCAACGTGATAACCCACAGCGACCACGAGAGCGAGAGCCCCTCACAGTAATCCAGAACGTGACGCTACTGACATGAGAATAGTGTCATTGTGTTCGGTTGGTTGTAATTAAAGCTAAACACTGGGCGTTCCCCTGCAGGAGAGTAAGGTCGCCCGGACGTGTGGCTCTCTTGCCGCCGCTGCCGGCTCCTTCTTCCTTCATCCCTGCGGGTCACCCACACGTGTACGTCCCTTCCTTTGGCTCCTCCTTCCTCCCTTTCTTCCTTTTCAAGTCCATTCAGACGCATGATTTTGTGGCAGACTCCTTAATTATCTCCTTTCGTCCATCCTCCAGCCCCATCTTCCCCATCCAACAACATCTCCCCACTGCACCGTCCGACCTTCCTTATAACATCACCACACTGTCTCCTTTCCACATAACATCTCTCACTCATAACAACCCTAACATACGTCCACTCTCTAAGCACCCTCTCCATTCACTTTTTTTTCCACCACAGTATATTCCCTATCAACTGTCACGCAACCTCTCTTGTCTCATATCATAAGGTGCTCCCCGCTGTACTGCTCTTGCTAAAAAAAGGCTCCCCAACACAGCTGCTCCTCACATCATCCTTCCAACAGGATCTTTACAGCACCTCACCATCGAAGTACAACTTCCCCAAACGTTTGTGACTCTATTATGAGTGAATAAGGAGCTTTTAACAGATGCTGTCTCACAAACTGGGGTATTTATGTAAGGCAATGTGAGAGGTGTAGAGAGGAAGATAAGTTCTACGTACCTGGTGTAATGTGGGAGGAGTGTTGTGAGGGCTACACAGTGGGAGTGGTATGATGTGGTATACACGGTGGGAGGGATAGTGGCGTGGGCCACGCAGTAGGTAGATGTAGAATATTGTGTCGCAACCAGTGACTATCATCGAGACAGGCATGTACCCACTGAATAACTCACCATCTGACATTTTCCCACAATACTTCATTGCTACTCAAACTCTCATCAAACAGCTGCCCCTCAGAGCGAGTCCCCGCCAGACGGTTGCCCACAAAATAGCTTATATGTCACTGCCATTCACATACGTCCTCAACAGACAACTCCTTCTTGGTCTTGAGCTTAGTGTTATTCCCAGGTCTCCTGCTCAGGACAGTTCCCAAGGAAACAAACCCTCCGGTGGTGTAGCTCCTAACCAAACTCCTTTCCCTTAGGGTTGATCCTGTCTTGACAGACCGCAGGTCCGTCTGCTGAGAGTCCCTAAAGAGAATTCTTCCATCCCTCCTCTCTGAGGCTCTCTACCTACCATGAGCAAGATGAAAAAAATCCACCTCACAGAACAACTCCTCACTGCACAACATCCTATCTGATGATTCCCCTTCTTTTGGATCCCTCCTGAGACATATCTTGGGCCCACCAAGAAGACGTATTCACCTGCTTTACATATCCGTCTTGGAATAACTTTCGGAAATAGAAATACTTTTAGCTGCAGATGTCGCTCATGTGTTAGTGTGTTGTGTCTTCCAAAGTTATCTAAGAGAGTTTGAAAAGACGTGTGTAGAATCACAGAAGGGAATGAACGAACTATAGATATAACGAATTATTGTATAGCAATTATATAAGACGCAGTGATATACTGGGAAGTATGTGAACGTCTGAGAACAACCAGATACCATTTTTGGGAGGATGGGGAAGTCAACCATGTCCAACTCAGTTTACAACGCTTGACACATGTTACTTACAGATGCACAGACAGACACGTTCCACAGCGTTCCATTTGGAGTCTCATGAATACTATATTCCACAAGGAGCATCTGGTCAGGCTGGCTGGCGTATGTTACCCCGAGACGTATATCTTTACCCAGTATAATGTTAGCTTACTCGAAGGAATATTAAGAAAACCCTATCTGTACTATGGCCATGAGTATGACTGGAATGGTCGAGGACGATTGACCTCAGTCTTGAGTGTGGATAGATCTCCTATGTTATCTTATGGAAACCCCGGATGCAACATATCCGATACGTTTTATTAGCTTTCCCCGGCAAATATGGAGATAAAGAGGCATTTGCAGGCAGCTAGCGTGCAGCTATGCTACGTGCTTGATGCCATGCGACGGTAATAACAGCGCCGCGATCTGTTGTCGGTGGAAAGGTCACGCACAGCTCGCATACCTCCCAAGTAAGAACAACAAAAAGTTTAATACAAAGAAAACATCTCCGAAGGAAGCCAGACACAAGCAATGGCCGCCACCCGGACAGGAAGCCTATTGCTGAACAATGTTTACGACGACACATCTACCACATGCAGAGGTCTAGATCTCCAGACCAAGACGTCCCAACTACTGTGGTGCCCAAATATCTAAAGTTATTCCTATCTATTCCTCATGGATGATATATGTAAGGCAGTGATGGTAGGAACTCATCTGTACCATCTTCAATTCTTACTGTATCACTTCCACACTTTTCGTCTAGTCAAGACTCTTCAGCTACCTGCACTTGATATCAAGAACATCTACCTAACTCTCAGTCATCCTTAACTCACTTATGCCTTGCCTGCCTGATCTTCCCCTGTGTCTCCCACACGACAGGAGCAACTGGAGGTGTAGAGGCGGTCATGTCACATCATCCTCGGTCCCTTATACACCACCTGAACACACTGGTCCTCCGGACCCTCACCAGCCACCACCTGGACCTCATCTAACTACTACCTTCTTGTCCTTGAGTTGCAGCAATCATCCCTCACCAGGTATGCAGACCACTGCGAGAACTGCCTCACACCAACCACTGTACACGTCATCAGTAACCAGTTATCTCTGTGCTAACCTCCACATTTACATATGTGTACAGACTCTATGTTCAACACCCGTCATTCTACAGCCCCTTCGTCCCTCTCTCCCAAACCCTTCAGTGTTGCATATATTTTCTGGGTATGTTTTCTACCTTTGACCGCAGTTAGTTCTGAAAGTCAATGATTATCATTATTATTATCATTATGATTATCATCATTATCATTATCAATATTATTATCATTATCATCATTATTATTATCATTATTATCATTATTATTATTATCAATATTATTATTATTATTATTATTATTATTATTATCATTATTATGATTATTATTATTATTATTATTGTTATTATTATTATTATTACTATTATTAGTATTATTATCATATTATCATCATCATCATCATCATCATCATTAAACTATTATTATCATCATTATTATCAATATTAATATCATTACTATTCTAATGTTACTAATATCATTATCATTATCATCATGTTCATTATTATCATTATCGTTATCATTAACATTATCATCATTACTATTATCATTATTATCATCACTTTTTTTATTGTTATACATACATACTTGATATAAACTGGATTGTAAGTATGTGCAGACTCATAAACTGGATTGTAAGTATGTGCAGACTCATAAACTGGATTGTAAGTATGTGCAGACTCATAAACTGGATTGTAAGTATGTGCAGACTCATAAACTGGATTGTAAGTATGTGCAGACTCATAAAAGTAAAGATGGTAAATATTTACAAGAAATGGGTCGACACGAGTTTAAACCTCTCTCTAGTAACGCTCACGCACACACGCACACACACACGCACACACACACACACGCACACACACACACACACACACACACACACACACACACACGCACACACACACACACATGCAAATACATCCAGGAACGACAGCAATTCGACGCAAATATTTCCCGCCTCGTGAGGAATTTAATAAAAGTCTTGGAATATATGTAAGGCAGAAGGTTATGTAAACATAAATAGTGTGGCGAGGCGTTCTGTCTCGTGGGAAAAATTGGCCAGACGTGTCCTGGTGTGAGGCTGGTGGGGGGGGAGGGAGGGGGGGGGTGTTTGTGTCCTGGCCAGACGTGTCCTGGTGTGAGGCTGGTGGTGGAGGGTCCTAGCCAGACGTGTCCTGGTCCGAGGGTAAGCAGGCATGTGGTCTGAACACATTGTGTACATTGCACATCTGCCCTCACCAGTATGACCGGGTCTTCCCAGTACCGCCTGGTCCTCCCAGTGTTGCCTTACTTTTCTGAAAATTTCTGACGTCTGAGTTTTTAGACGTTGCCGGTGCACCACTGTAACCTTTCTTGAGGTTCTTGGCAGTGCTTGACCTCAGACCTTAATTGCAGATTATGGCCAGATTCCACAATTTTCCGTTGCACAGATTTATAGTTCAGATTTCATGGAGATGATGGGTTGTCGGTCATGAATCGCGCATGGGCCAGCTCGGGTTCGAATCCTGGGTGCTGCATTCGACACACGGCCAACTCATCTCTTCATCCTCCACTTGTGGCTGGTTGAGAAGTGGGTACCTGGCTTTGGATGCTCCTTATCTGGTATCAAAAGAAGTATATTCACTTTTCTTTTCGAGTATCTACTTTACCTAAGGGATTATATATATATATATATATATATATATATATATATATATATATTGAGTGGGAGAAGTATAAAAGAAAGAGACAGGAGGTCAAGAGAAAGGTGCAAGAGGTGAAAAAAAGGGCAAATGAGAGTTGGGGTGAGAGACTATCAGTAAATTTTAGGGAGAATAAAAAGATGTTCTGGAAGGAGGTAAATAAAGTGCGTAAGACAAGGGAGCAAATGGGAACCTCAGTAAAGGGCGTAAATGGGGAGGTGATAACAAGTAGTGGTGATGTGAGAAGGAGATGGAATGAGTATTTTGAAGGTTTGTTGAATGTGTCTGATGACAGAGTGGCAGATATAGGGTGTTTTGGTCGAGGTGGTGTGCAAAGTGAGAGGGTTAGGGAAAATGATTTGGTAAACAGAGAAGAGGTAGTAAAAGCTTTGCGGAAGATGAAAGCCGGCAAGGCAGCAGGTTTGGATGGTATTGCAGTGGAATTTATTAAAAAAGGGGGTGACTGTATTGTTGACTGGTTGGTAAGGTTATTTAATGTATGTATGACTCATGGTGAGGTGCCTGAGGATTGGCGGAATGCTTGCATAGTGCCGTTGTACAAAGGCAAAGGGGATAAGAGTGAGTGCTCAAATTACAGAGGTATAAGTTTGTTGAGTATTCCTGGTAAATTATATGGGAGGGTATTGATTGAGAGGGTGAAGGCATGTACAGAGCATCAGATTGGGGAAGAGCAGTGTGGTTTCAGAAGTGGTAGAGGATGTGTGGATCAGGTGTTTGCTTTGAAGAATGTATGTGAGAAATACTTAGAAAAGCAAATGGATTTGTATGTAGCATTTATGGATCTGGAGAAGGCATATGATAGAGTTGATAGAGATGCTCTGTGGAAGGTATTAAGAATATATGGTGTGGGAGGCAAGTTGTTAGAAGCAGTGAAAAGTTTTTATCGAGGATGTAAGGCATGTGTACGTGTAGGAAGAGAGGAAAGTGATTGGTTCTCAGTGAATGTAGGTTTGCGGCAGGGGTGTGTGATGTCTCCATGGTTGTTTAATTTGTTTATGGATGGGGTTGTTAGGGAGGTAAATGCAAGAGTTTTGGAAAGAGGGGCAAGTATGAAGTCTGTTGGGGATGAGAGAGCTTGGGAAGTGAGTCAGTTGTTGTTCGCTGATGATACAGCGCTGGTGGCGGATTCATGTGAGAAACTGCAGAAGCTGGTGACGGAGTTTGGTAAAGTGTGTGGAAGAAGAAAGTTAAGAGTAAATGTCAATAAGAGCAAGGTTATTAGGTACAGTAGGGTTGAGGGTCAAGTCATTTGGGAGGTGAGTTTGAATGGTGAGAGGCTGGAGGAAGTGAAGTGTTTTAGATATCTGGGAGTGGATCTGTCAGCGGATGGAACCATGGAAGCGGAAGTGGATCATAGGGTGGGGGAGGGGGCGAAAATTTTGGGAGCCTTGAAAAATGTGTGGAAGTCGAGAACATTATCCCGGAAAGCAAAAATGGGTATGTTTGAAGGAATAGTAGTTCCAACAATGTTGTATGGTTGCGAGGCGTGGGCTATGGATAGAGTTGTGCGCAGGAGGATGGATGTGCTGGAAATGAGATGTTTGAGGACAATGTGTGGTGTGAGGTGGTTTGATCGAGTAAGTAACGTAAGGGTATGAGAGATGTGTGGAAATAAAAAGAGCGTGGTTGAGAGAGCAGAAGAGGGTGTTTTGAAATGGTTTGGGCACATGGAGAGAATGAGTGAGGAAAGATTGACCAAGAGGATATATGTGTCGGAGGTGGAGGGAACGAGGAGAAGAGGGAGACCAAATTGGAGGTGGAAAGATGGAGTGAAAAGGATTTTGTGTGATCGGGGCCTGAACATGCAGGAGGGTGAAAGGAGGGCAAGGAATAGAGTGAATTGGAGCGATGTGGTATACAGGGGTTGACGTGATGTCAGTGGATTGAATCAAGGCATGTGAAGCGTCTGGGGTAAACCATGGAAGGCTGTGTAGGTATGTATATTTGCGTGTGTGGACGTGTGTATGTACATGTGTATGGGGGGGGTTGGGCCATTTCTTTCGTCTGTTTCCTTGCGCTACCTCGCAAACGCGGGAGACAGCGACAAAGTATAAAAAAAAAAAAAAAAATATATATATATATATATATATATATATATATATATATATATATATATATATATATATATATATATATATATTCTTACGCGTCTTCCTCCTATGATTTTTTCTAGTAATTATTCATATTATTCATCTATCTTCTGTTCCTTGTTTTCCTAATATGTCTCGTTTTCCTTCTTCGACATTCTATGTATCCCGCATCGCCACCTATTTTCACCCTCTTCTCTCCACCTTCTCCTGTCTTTTTCTCTTTTTCTATCACCATTTTCAGAATATTTATGTGTCAAGCTCTTCACCTTTCCCTATATCTACTCCTCTTCCCTTCCAACATTCGTAGACGCGTGTTTTCTATTTGCCTGAATATCTATCAGCTGTGTTCTTCATTCACCTGATCTTTGTCTCATCTCCCCATCTGGTCATCCACTCGCCTCACTCTCCTGGAGGATCTCGCGTCTACGAGAAATGTTCTAAGAGGAACACATTCCTACATGTTGTACCCTGGTTTGTAAACGTCCTCATCAATCATAATTTCTTTCCAGTTGTCTTTTTGACACAAGTAATTGGCCTTCCTCTCATAATTGTGCCTTTGTTATTGCCGCAAGGTGCCAGGTGCACGGTGGATGCCGGTGATGACATTTTGTTGCTGTATGTGTACAACAGCACATGTGGATATATTCATACATTATGTGTACATACATGCATACCGGTACATATGTGTATGCATACTGTTCATATATATATGCTACGTCAGGTGCATAGTAGATTTCATCAAGGCAATGCTAGACACAGGTGCATGACCCCATGTTGCGTTCCTCCCACAAACAAAAAATCACACATATCCAAACACTCACATGCATACATACGACACACATGATACGTGCATACATACGACACACAGGGTATATGCATATGGAAATCATGAACACCCAGTTTTCATACAATGCACCTTAATGCTTGCTAACTCAATAACACAGTCATGTGTTCACACACACACACACACACACACACACACACACACGCACACACACACACACACACACACACACACACACCACACACACACACACACGTATATTCAAACTAAGGTACAGACAGTCACACACATACATATACACACATATACTCATTTATAGATATGCATACAAACGTGTACGCATTTTAAAGGGAAGTTGTATTTACGAATGTTGTTAACTCTAAAGATTAAAATGCAAATTCAATTACATTTTCCATTTTCAGTCCACTTCATCCCGTCTGGAGTCAAATTGAACAAAATGTGAGGTGAAGCCGAGTCGAGTCGCATTACAACACAGTCATTAATTTTCGCTTCTCTTATTCCTTACTGAACCTCCTTAAGGTTTCATTCCGACTATGGTATTGTCCTGCTCTGTTTGACGTCTCCGTTGCCTTACCTAGAACTCTGGTTGTGTCAACAACTGGTCCCTGTTCTGTATGGAGCCTCTCCTGCTCTACTTAAATCTGTGGCCGAGTCAACAAAGCTGATTCCTGTTCTGTATGGCGTCTCTCTTGCACTACTCAAAGCTCTGGCCGAGTCCAGAACTGTCCACAACGGTCTACTGTGGTGTCCCTCTCCTCCCGGTCATTATCACGTCACAAGGAGTACTACCTACCAGTATGACCCCAGCTGACATGACTCAGTTTTTCGTGAGGATTCCTCCTCTTCCCTCATACCAGTAGTGTTCAGCGGTACGTTGTCAGTCAACACCTCATTTACGATTCATGTGTGAGAGTCCGACGTCTCGATGCCTTGCAGCAGTGTGACTCCAGGGACACGTCCTGTACCAGCCCCATTCTTCTACTTCTCAGGCATTAATTCTCTTACATGACTTTATGTCGGGAGAGGGAAGCCCATTTTTTCTCCAATTTTCTTCCTTCTTTTGTCTTTTAAATAGCTGTAACGAGGTACTATTGCGTGAACCTAAGACGATCGATCTTGAACTTTTCAGAAGTTCCTTGGCTAACAAGATCCCCAGACCGATTTCTCATTTTTTTCAGATTTAGTTTTTCGTTCTGATCTTGAAAGGTCAAAGTACCGGCCTGATCATTTCTAACTTATGCTATAAATCTTTTTGAGAATTAGGTCGATCACTATTCTCACAAAATATAAACGGACAAACATCTATATGCTCTCACATGTGTCAACATCTCTAAATTTTCTCTAACCTCTAAGATAGATCCGTCAGTAACAACACTGATAAAAGTATAAAAGAAAACACGTGATTATCAGTCACTCAGCTCATTTGTTTCACAATAACACACACTCCTCTGCCATTATGATCCTGTATCAAGTATATTCATCCATTCCACATCCATCCCTCTTTTCACAAGCCTATCCCATTCACTCCCACGCCCAAACACCATCCCTCTTCCCACACGCTCATCCCATGCCATTCCTCCTCCCAACTTCAACTCTGGACCTTAGAGTTCCTTGATCTCATTGGGACGTGGCGAAAATTGCGACCTCACAGATAAAACCTGAAAGTGCAATTGCAAAAGTTTGATGATTCGAGTCGTCTTAGCGACGGTTTCTTCTCCACTGATGATGCTGATAAAGACTGCAGCTCATATTTTACGAGATGGGACGGGGAGAGAGAGAGAGAGAGAGAGAGAGAGAGAGAGAGAGAGAGAGAGAGAGAGAGAGAGAGAGAGAGAGAGAGTCTATAGACTCTTTATTCTGTGTTGAACTTAAAAAAAAGATTGAGTAGACTCACAAAACTACAAACTACAGAAAGATATATTTGAACCCTCGGTCTCAAACTACTAACAAAGGTACAAAGATTCCATTTGTTACATGAGATGCTAGAGTGTGACAGTAGGATAACACTGGGCAGAAACTATGATATATTTTTACTGCTTTTCTTTTTCGCACAACGTACATACAGCTTTCAGTCTAGACGTGTTAATGTTTGACTGGATATTTACGGTACGTACAGATAGGCGTGAGTTTATGACAAGAGGAATTCAAAAATTCTTTTTTGCCTTTACAAAGAAGAGGTATACAAACTTCCCCACCTTCGCTGAGAAGTTCGGAGAAAATTTGGTTGCTTGGTAAAAACTCCTCTTGTGGTTGAATCACCAATTGTGGTTTGTTAGAATTTGTTCAGCTGCCAAAAAACAATAAACGACAGCAACATAAGACTACATTCCACCTTTGGTATACAAACTAGAGATGCAGGTTGCATGATTATCTTCTGGTTGTTTACTTTAAAAGGATAAATGATCAGGAAGTGTTACGTAGGTGCGCTAAGTGTGAGGAAACAACAAGTGCGAGGGAACAATAGGTATGAGATACATCATGTATGAGGTGACACCTAGTGGGAATGCACCAGGTGTGAGGGGACACTAAGTGTGAGGAACACTATGCATGATGACCCAAGATGACGTGTATCGCGAGGGGTCCCAGCCCTGACCTTCTTCAACCCAGGTGGAGTGGGGAGGACTCTCTCTCAAGGATGAGGAGACAAGAGCCCTCAGGCTTCCAGGGCAGGTGTCTGACCAGTTTATCACAGAGACTTAAACGAGACTAAACAATAACTTTCTTTTTTGTTTTCATAAAGAAAAGAAATACGGGAGACTATGAGTGGTCGGACGAGAGCTCAGAGTCGATAATGATTTCCAATTGTCGAGGTTCTGTTCTTTTTATCCGCGGATTGTGGCGGGATACGTTGTTCTGGGGAACAATACCTGCTATCGATGTATTGGCCTTCTATAAACGACGTCCTGAGGTCGAGGAAGTTTCCTGGTGGTGCAGGTCGACGGTCGCCTGGATGGATAGGTCGGTTAGGGTGGTCGCACACCCGGAAGTGGGTTGGGATCGTTTATGTAAGCGAGTTGTTAAGGTTGGCTGGGTAGGTTAGGCGTGGAGGTTGGCAGGATAGGTTAACTGGTGAGATAGACGAAACAGCCGGCCACTTCACTGGGTAGGGTAGGGGACCGAGCTGAAAGAGGTGGCCGAGGTAACAAAGACATGACTGATAAGAACTACCGTTCAAAGAGTCCTAGTGATGTAGATTCACTTCATCCCTCGTGACCTGCCTCGCATACGGTCGTGAATAATTCCCGTGCTGACACGACCGTCGTGGCTATACAGGCGTTCGTGACTCATAATATGACAATAATCCCAGCCCGAGTCCTCCCGGCACCCTCGTAATGGTAAGGTTCTTCGATCTTGGTAAGACTGTGGTATTACCCACACTTCTCTTCCATACTACTTCAGGACATCTAATATTGTATACATATATATATATATATATATATATATATATATATATATATATATATATATACTGTTTCTTTCCCTTTTGTCTATGCGTTGTATGTATAATGTAAGCGTGAGTGATGCGCTTGTGTGTGTGTATGTGTGTGTGTGGAGCCATCATGTGGGGATCATGTGCCTCAGCCGCGGCGTCCTGCCTTCTAAGCCACGCCACACAACAGACAAAACACACAAGAGAATGTTTTGTCGACAGTATAGTAGAGTACCTCCTCTCTTGATGATGGAGACCAGATATGAGATGACGTTGTTGAAGACTAACACGACTCCACATCGTTAGGGACAAGACTAACTAACGTGTTTCCATTTCGCTAAAGGCAAGATCAACATATCATATCATTTTGCTATAAACGAAACTAACACGTTGCTGCTCCCTTAACACAAGGCTAATTTGTCACCACTTCGTTGATAAGGTTGGAATGCCACGCATGAAGCTACCGTAACACCTCTTCGTTCCGCAAAAATCCAGCAGTTCTACTCTTTATAAGAAAAAGGTTTAACATCAAAACTTTCTCCAGTTCCAATGATCCTTGACGCGTGGCGGGGGAGTCAAGGCGTAGCCCCAAACGACATTACTTTGTACCTCTTTTTGGGCTCCTTCCAGGAGTTTCCAGGTCATTATCCAACACTTCCAAGTCTTTTTCTGACGATTTTTCGCGTCGTGAGACCAATGCCTTCCAGAGAGCAATTCGTCATGACGAAAATACCTCAAAGAAATAAGGCTAGGCGAGGGTCCATCTTGTTTATTGCGCCCCAAGTGCGCCCCTTCACACGCAAACTGATTTAAGAGTTAAAGAAGAAATATCAGACTCCATCATCCTTCGCTGTCCAGATGATCTTGGTTTCCAGAGTCTCTCTCTCTCTCTCTCTCTCTCTCTCTCTCTCTCTCTCTCTCTCTCTCTCTCTCTCTCTCTCTTAAACATGAAATAATCTGTTCTTAATTACAGGACATCATGGCCCCAAACAACTTTCAACTCCAGATTCTTATTGAGCATGAGAAATTCGTCCTCATGCTGAGGTTTTCAAGGAAATATATTAGCCTAAGTAAATCTCAAAATTTGCAGGTAATGATTCTGGGCATCTTTTGCTCCCCAATGATAATTTTTTCTAATTGAAATATAACGAAAGGCTTTATACTCCAAATGGTCATAATTTTCCCTAGATCACCTGATACCCAATAAATTGGAAACTAATTATGAAATAATCTTTGAAACATGAAATAATTCAAATGCTTGATTGTAGGACTTGATGTAACCCAAACAGCACTTCATCCCGAAATTCTTGTTGAGCATGAAAAGTAGTTCTTATGTTGAGGTTTACAGGGAAATCTATTAACCTAAGAAAATACCGTAAACTGAAGGTAATATAGTTCGTAATCTTTTTTTCGAAAACCTTTTGTTTTATTATTTCTGACTTGAAATGATCTTGGGTAATATCTCCTCATGTTACTCCAGATCGACAGATACCCAGTTAATCCGAAACTAATCATCAAAAATCTTTGAAACATGGAATCCCTTAAATGCTTAATTACAGGACTTAATATCTCCCAAGGAATATTTCACTTCAAGATTCTTATTGAGAATGAAAAATGGTTCTTATACTGAGATTTTCAAGGAAATCTGTTAACCTGAGAATATTCTAAAAATTGCAGGAAATGGCTCTTTGGTTTTTTCCCAAAAGCTTTTTGTATTAAAACTGAAATATAACATAATGGAAAGGTTCTGTACTTGAAACGATCATGGGAACTCATTCTTTCCCTACACCTGAAAGCTTTGGAAATCTCTACAGTCTCGTGTCTTTCTTTGCAACTAAGACTTGGCACATATTCAGAGACAGGTTTTTAACTTCCTCCAAAATTCGTTAATGTTTTGCATTGTCACTTCATTTTTTCCTTTCGTAATGCTTTCTATATCCTAAGTAAGGCCCGGCCCTGATGTAGACTTTCGTGCATGACTGGAGTCTTCAACGTGTATATATAATGGCAGTGGTGGAGCATTTGTGGTGGAGGTCGTGGAGAGGTGAGGTGATTGATGGTGGAATGGCGAGTTGTTGCTGGTGGAGTGGTAAGGAGGCAATTTTGAGTGATGGTGAACGTTGGTGATCGGCGGTGGTGGTAGCGATGATAGTGAAGAGCAGAATTAGTGAAGAAAATACTGAGTGGTCATGGAAAACAGAAACTTTACCAGTGACGTCTACTAGGCTGCCATTCTCAAAGAGGATATCCGCGAGACAATGCCAAGCCACATTGACCTGATGTATCAGATAGAATCAACGCCAGAATTTTTCTCACGTGAGGAAATGAACGAGGGGATACTGAGGAACATCGTCAAGGAGAGTCAGTAAGAAGTCGCGTAGCTTCAACCAATTTCTTGCAGAATCCTCGAGCAAAGATTAAAAGATTTTGACTTCCGAGAAAGGCAAGTTCACAAGAGAGATGCCAACAGCTGGGAAAAACCCGTAACTTGGAGAGAAAACTTTCCGTAGTGCAGTTCTTGAGTGGCTCTCTAGGGTGGAGGTGAGTGTGCTGCAGAGTGGAGTTGAATGTACCGTAGGGTGGAGGTGGGTGTGCTGCACACACGCACACAACCTCAGGCTGGCCACACTCGCCTCCACACCACATCCCATCATCCGCCCGGGCGCACGCTGCCTCCTGAGATTCATGGTTCAGGGCAACGCAGGTAAGCCATTTAAAGATAACCTGCCAATACTTGAGGGAAGTCTGTGATCAACTTAAGATATCAGGAGGTTGAGGATATTTGTGGTCTTTCCTGGGAAGGACTCTGAGGGAACGACTAAAGTGAGATATATAGGTTTAAATCTCTGACTGACCTTTACTTATATATATACACAGGAACCTTTCTGGTGTTACCAGACTCCGCCTGCTCGAGGTTACACCACGAGTGAAAAGTCATCATGGGTGGGGCTGTATCACTAGGAGTACAGTCTCGTTATAGAGCTTCTCACTCCAAAGGAGCCTACGTTTCCCTGCTTCTGAATGCAGTGCTGCCTTGGGCTGCAGAAGCCTTCAGAAAGGTCCTGGGTAACACCAGAACTCATTCATGGACATCTGTCTTCGGGTGATCATTTATGTATAATCTATCGTGATGTTTGTCGGGCACTGCGTACCTACGAAGACTGTTGATGGCCATGACCATATAACGTATTCCATACACCGACAACACCCGATCATTCGTACGTACGTACGTACGTACGTCAGCTGCATCACCCACACAGCTGCATCACGACACAAAGCCGCCTCTGCTCCGCTGGCAGTCTGCTGCTGGTGACTCGCTGGGACGGGGTGGGGTAAGGGGGAGGGGGCCACACTCGCCAAGACTGAGCCAATCAGACTGGAGTTGGGGTAAAAACCAGCAGTGTAAAGATGAATTGGGATGAATTGGAGCGAAGGTGAGTGAAAAAAAAAACGAGAATATTAACTAAAAGAAAGAAAAAGACGCAGGAAAAGAGAAGGCCAACGATAGCCGACTGAAGTGAAAATATTCACTGAACAGATAAGTTTTTTTTCAAAATGATGTGACGGAAAACTTAAGAAAAGCAGTAAATTTTTTTCTATTCTCGTAAATTCTCTCCTCTTGCCTTTGATCTCTCTCCCTCACTTCCCCTCTCTCTCTCTCTCTCTCTCTCTCTCCAGGTGGTAGGCAGCCACCGACCAGATAGATATACCACCGGTGCTGCCCGCCTGAGCGGCGGGAGGGTTAGTCACGGCTGCGCAGAGATAGCACTTCAATGGCTGTCAAATCTCGCTCCTTTGTCCTAGGTAACTGTCTTTATTTCCTACGTCACCCTTAAATGGGCTGCTGGTTTTCCGTCCACAAACACACAATCTCTTCGTCTCACACAAAACATTTGACAACACGCAATTCACATGACTCGCTTTCCATAACCGTAGATTTTCCAGTGAAGCAGTGAGAGAAGACAGAAGAAAACTGAACTTCAGGTAAGAATATGAACAATATTAGGTAGATATGGAAACAATCAGGGAAGTTTTGCTGAAAAGAAAGGACGTGTGAGGGGCAGGAATGAGGAAGTGGGAGGTACGAGGAGGAGGATGGATGGAGAAGCGCAGGTGGCAACCGATGGAAATCTTGTTGCGTATTAGATGATGATGGTAAGAATATGGGGATGAGGTTGAGCACAAGGATCTACGAGGATGACGTGATGGTTAAGAGTGAGGCACAGAGAGTGAGAGGTGGCGGTACGGTACACAGTAGACATGAACAATACATCGTTGGTGTACTTACATGCTCTTAGTGAGGATCAGGGATGAGATTTTGAATATCATCTTCGTGTCGTAGACGCAAATGGAGAATACACTTCACTTTAGGTCTGTAAAAAAGAAAGACAACGTTTGAGAGAAGGGATGGTACAGCGAGAGAGCGGTGCAACATCTCTCTACAGATCACATGTATCACCACTGATGGAGGGCAGTGGAGGACACTATTGACGCAATGGTTGCAACACTGACAAAGGTATGGATAATGAAAGGTACATTATAAACACGATCTTATGATGTATATGATACAAGGTTACAGGTGATCTAGAAGTGGTCAAGCAAATTATAAGGAAAGAAGACAAATGAGAAGAATGAAACGATTGACATGAATTTATGGGCTTAGCATCATTATCGGAAAGATAATTCAAGAATTATGTTGTCTGTATTTTCTTGATTTACTGGCAAACTTTTAGTGAAGATTTGGTTGTATACAGAGTGCCTCAGGAGCACAATTCTTGGTAAGAAGTGACTCGAGGCTGTTGGTGTTGTCAAGCTGTGAGTGGTGTCATGTTGAGAGCTTAACTTCTGACAACAGTAGCAGACGATAAGCAGATGGCTTCAGGGGAGGAGAGGGGTAAGGTATGGCATCTTTATAATGTCAGAAAAATATCATATTTTCATGGATGGTCTGATGAGAGACAACTTGTTTCATACATATACAATAGAAGTGGATAAGTTTTGACGGAAGACAATGGGGACTGATGGATCTTATAGAAGAACTCTAGAAATGCATATCCCACACTTACTAAACTCTTTTAGTAATTTTGGAAGTGATTATGTGAAAAATATATATTTTTTTTGGAAAAAGAAACAAAACGATTGTGTTTACAGAGCGAAGGAAAATACATTACGAAGAGACTCAGAAAATTGAATTATCTGGAAACATGTTTAGTGTAGACGGATCTATGAAGGACGAGACAACTGTAGGAGTATTGAAAGGCACAGAAATTACCAAAGGCGTGAGAAGAGTTATGTGGGAGGGAACATGTGGATGAAGGGTGGCCGGCAGTGTGTGTGTGTGTGTGTGTGTGTGTGTGTGTGTGTGTGTGTGTGTGTGTGCGAGCGCGCGCGCTCCACACAGCAATAACTTAAGGATGTAGCACAGGTCTCATGCAGGAGGGAGACAGACTAAGGGAGATTTGTTCCCTGAAAACCACACATGAAAGATAGATATTGTTGGTACACTAGGCACGGAGTAGTCCAGATGTCTCTTGTATCAAAGATGGCGTGAAAAAGGATCTGCGAAGGAGAACCTGAGTTGTACAGGATGCTTGCAGGCCATCTGAGTGAGGTATGGCAGGAGGCAGACGTGAGCCACAGGACAGTAGGAACGTAAAGAGGATATTCCCCTTTAAGAATGTGGAGAAACACGTCACCTACATGAAATGATCACCTGCTGGGTGTGTACAGGTATGGTGCTTGAAGCTTTCATTCGTAAAATAAATCCTAAAATGATATACATACATACATATATATATATATATATATATATATATATATATATATATATATATATATATATATATATATATATATATATATTTATATTCTTTAACACTATTAGGAATTAAGTGCTGTGTCCGAATTCTCAACAATATATCAAAGTTAGAGAGAAATTATTCCTGTTAAAAACTTTTAATACAATAATAGAAAGTCAATTAGGAAGAATCCATTTTCGAAATGAGGTTTATCACTCACAATAGCTAATTAGAATTTCCAATAGACGTCCAAGCATGCCTGCGGGCGTGCAGGCATGCTTGGACGTGCAGGCATGCTTGGACGTGCAGGCATGCTTGGACGTGCAGGCATGCCTGCAGAAAAATTAATCATCATCACAAAAGTAATGTCTATCATTCTTTTCCGACCATTTCATTGATCACACACACACACACACACACACACACACACACACACACAGACACAGACACAGACACACACACACACAGACACAGACACAGACACACACACACACACACACACATATATATATATATATATATATATATATATATATATATATATATATATATATATATATATATATATATATATATATCATCTCTGTCTTTTACAGCGAACGAGGGAAACAACACCGTAAATTTTCCTAGTCACTTACGTTTTTTAAGTTAACATGATAACTCCTTCTGTAGCTTTCCTGGTGTAATATGATTTACGCAGTTGATCACATATCTGACATTAATTGAATTCTTTACTACAAGTCTTAACGCTAAAAACTTCAGGGTAAAAGGGAATTCTAGGAATGATGAAAGGTATCAGTATCGATGTCTTTTTTAGATGTGAACACAGCATTTCCGAGAGAAGATCACACAATAGAAATAAAAGAAGAAATAAGAGATGCTTGCTGAGGTTGACAGAAATAACATTTTTGTTCAGCCATGCTGGTGACGTGTGGGAAGCACTGTGGCCTCTGTATGACATGCAAACACTCGGGATGGACCCTACCAGCTTCAGCTATTATTTCTCCTAGCGCTCTCGCATCATCGTCACTCTGTTGTTGTACATTCACTCACCTTTCTCACACACACTCTTGTCCGTGTTTGTCTCACGTATTTTCGTTTTGAGTTTGCTTGTTACCTCTGAACTCCCACACTGATCTACAGAGGAATACCAAGAAAGTCAAACAGTAGCAGATCACGGGGTTACCACAGTCTCTCCATTGTGTCTTCTAGCAAGTGTTGCAAAGACAACCGTTGTTTTGTAAGTACATTTCTGTGTCTGTAAACATGTAATCTGAGAACGCACATCAATGTATTGGCTGATGTATATCATATAAGTAGTTGGTCTCACCTATTTCAACACTTGTGTATAAGCGGTTTTAATTCTTCTAACTATATATATATATATATATATATATATATATATATATATATATATATATATATATATATATATATATATATATATATATATATGTATATATATATATATATATCCTTACATCACCCTCGTCCCATATATACCTGTCTTGAAATTTGGTTCGCGTGTCCCTAGCTTGCATCAGAACTCGCTAATACCCACACAGGAGAATCCTGAAATATATCCTGAGATCCTCAGCTTTCCTTTCATTAATCTTTCCAAAACTCCAGCATTTTGTCTGCCTCAGATGTTTCTATCAGATATCCCAACCTCCTCGCCACATCTTAAGTAAATGATTTATGGTTTCTCTTTCTCAGGTAAAGATACATTTCTTTTTATGATTCTTTTATTCATACAGATAAATCTTCAATATATCTGTACTCTGTCATGCTCTTTTATCCCTGTGTTAAACTCTGGCAATATCTCTTTTTTCTGCAGGATCTTTGTATTTTCTACAAACTTCCTCTGTGATGCACCTCCACCACCAGCCAACTCCTCCCTCTTTTTCAACCGTCCACCATCTCCTCCCCTCACCTCCACCCCTCGCATTCTCTCCCTCCGCCCCAACTTCCCCTCCTGCCTTCCACCGCTTCCCTCAGCCATCTCCCCCGAACTCCTTAACTCCTCCATCACCGGACCTGAGCAAGAACACCCATCCAGTGGTTGGGCTGCACTTCTTACCTTAAACCCAAATTACCGTTCGATCTCCTGCTTCCTCGTCAGCCGCGTTGGGTCCTGCGCCGCCCAGCGACGCCACCAGTCACTCTGTCGAAGAAGTCAAGACCAAGTTTGTCACTCCAGAGCCGTGGGTTGCTTTCAGGTTTTGTCAGGGGGACAAGAGAGTCGGGCCAGGGTAAGGAAGGGTATGGGTGGTTCTAGACTAACTTATAGTTACATTGTAAAATGATATCTGTTCAAATTACGTCATTAAACCTATAAGTGTCACTACAGACCTACCATCACACACAAACACACTGGCCTACATCACACACAAAGCACCAGTGTGGAATCCACACGAGAAGCTACAAGCACTTGACCTCACCTCGCACGGCAGCAGCAGCACTAGGATACACAGCCACTACTGGCAAGAATAGTGAAGTGTAAGGACGGGCGACCCAGTGGATGAAAGTTGTTTGTAATTGCAGAGTGAGTGGGACTAGTGAGGAACGAGCCTAACGACCTGATTGCTCGTAATACCAGTCGTTACATGTGTCTCTGGTTTTCCTCTGTGTGACGCCTCACGTCTGCCACACGTCAACAGACGCTACACAGTCCTGCACGGGAAAAGGAATGAATCAGAAAGATAGATTGTAACGACTTAAAAATGATTCAGAGAGTTATATAAACACGTAAGGATGTATACAATTACGTGCGTGTGAAGAAGTGAAAGAACAGCAGTGGGTCTTGTTACCTCCTGTTCTGAGGGTGGAGCTGAACCCTCCTCCAGCTGCTGCTCAGTAACATCTCTCAAATGTTAAAGAAATTATGTTTCAGAAAGCTTCAGTTTAGGAGTTTGTTTGTTGTTTTTACGGCATGGTGTAATGACGCAGTTTAAAAATGTTTTGTGGAAGTAAAGCGTTGGTAGTACATTCCTCTGTATCTCAATCAAATGTTTACATTGTTTGCAACAAATAAATATAAACTTTTAACGAAACACTGCCGGGCAAAATTTATGTGCAAATTTAACATCTCATCTCGTCGTGATTTTGCTTCGTGATAATGTTTGTCATCCCGACAGGAACGTCCGGAAAAAACATAGACGATAAAACTTTACTGTGTTGACACAGAGAAGACTCAAGCCTTTGTCTTGACACTATTATCCAAAAGATCATTTACGACTAAGATATAGAATGAGCTAAAGATACTGGCACATATATATATATATATATATATATTCTGTATTGTACACCAAACAGTAGTTCGTATTTTGTAACGATATATGTGATGAGTTACAGATCTGACTCCATTTCTGTCAGTTGCCAGGGGCAGCCAGGAAGCAGCTGTAGCTCCCACTGTATCCTTGCATTACACACTTCCACACGTAACATTTCCTCTTAATCTCTCATGTAAACCCCTGACATTGTATGGAAATATTTTGCTTCACAATGGCACTATTAGTTCACTCAAACAATGAATCTCTATTTTGCTGCGTTCTCCAGTCACTAGAATTCAGATTTTTTGTTATTTGTTAAGACTTCTTCATGTAAACTGTCACAAAATTACTTCCAATCTAATGCTGAAAAAAGGTAATCTTTTAAGGTATAAAGGTTTTCCCAAATCATCATTAGTACGAATGATTTTTATTGTACAGGAACTTGTTTGTATTTTTCATAATAAGTTGTATGCGAGCATGTCAATTTGTACCAGCGAGCAGTAATGATGTATTGCCTAACAACGCAAACATATGTACTGATTCAATAATGATTGAAATTTCATTATCATCAGTTGTGATTATTTTGTCACCTGGTAATGGCGGGTTTAGTTAATGAGTGTAAAGCACAGGTGAGTAAACATGTTGTTTTAGGCATTTATCTCGCTTCACATACAGGTACCCTTGTGGCTGGTGAGTTATGTTAGCTCTGCCTTACACACGATTGTATACTCATGAATGATAACTGAGTCTCTCTTGAGTCATGACTGGTAAGTGAATCGCAAGCAAGTTTACTCATTCAACAATCTACTTATTCCTTCCTTGGGTTATCACTGGTAGAGTCTACGTTCTGTGCAGATGTGCTTGCATGCCTCGAGGAAATGTTCAAGCTGTTCACATATGAATGCCGGCTGGCGCTTTGTATTGATGTCATTTCACATCAGACCTCCGTGGGAATGCTTTGCCAAGATCAAGAAGCAATTGGATACATACGTATCAGCGCGAGACGCATCAACCTGGTTGTATGAGTTGCATACAAATGGTAATTATTAACATGTTACTTATGCTCGGCCTGCACGTAGCCTGGCTTAATGTACCATACGGTAGCTCGCAGGATGTGACGCGTGAGCCGTACCACAGCTTAACTCTGACCTCTGGGGTTATGATAACCTTGTTAGTGGAAGGATTATTTCCCTTCTCGCCACTTGCCATAAGGACCTTCTCCAGGGATGGGTAACCTCGAGAGTGACGTCACGGAACAATAATGAGGCTTTAGAAACAACTGCTGAAGAACTGAAGAAATTACATTGTTCTTCAGTTCATGTAAAGTGGTAATGATTACTCTTCGTTACGACGACCGTGAAAACCCAAGGCGAAAAATAATGAATCTATTCTGGTCAACAATTCAGACCATACAGGTTAAGAACCTATAAAACAGATGATGATCTTTTGTTCTTGTAGAAGAGCGTAATACTTGGGTTATGATAATCATTTAACATGTAGAGGGAAACTGTTTATAGCTTTAATCGTTTCCTCTGACGTGGACACAGCGTCCCTGTCAACAATATGAGTCAGGAATTTCAATTAAATGTCAACTGCTTTACATCATTTCTAAATCGACCGATACAGGTCGGTGAGCATGGCTTGTGGCAACCTTTCAAAGAGTTACTGTCAAGTTCGCAATGTACATCATGTGATCCATTATGCGACATATCTAACTACATGAGGGCTGTAGAGACGTAGGCCTGTAAGGTAATGAAGGTAATGGGGAATCTCCTCAATGGTAATGGTATGTGGCTGGAGTGACACTTCATATCATGTCCTCATGGTAAAGTGATATGATGGCGACCTCTCACACGTCGTCTGTCATGAGTGTTTACTCAAAACCTTTAACCCTGCTGCTGCCTGAGTCAGACTAGCAGGGATATTACTGTACAGCTGTGTGTGTATGTGTGTGTGTGCGTGTGTGTTTTCGTGTGTGTGTGTGTGTGTGTGTGTGTGTGTGTGTGTGTGTATGTGTGTGTGTGCGTGTGTGTTTTCGTGTGTGTGTGTGTGTGTGTGTGTGTGTGCGTGTGTGTGTGTGTGTGTGTGTGTGTGTGTGTGTGTATGTGTGTGTGTGTGTGTGTGTGTGTGTGTGTGTGTGTAATCAGTCTACAAAGAAAAAAATACACGGTCTCCATGTACCCTCCCTTTTCGAGTTAAGATAACGAGGAAGCCCCGAGATGAACTGCTAAGGTAACTTATATAGCTGATTAACCTGTTCTAATTAGGTTATCTAAAATGACTCCTTACGAGCGAGGGAGATAATGGGTAGAGGAACATACCAGGCGTGTAGGCCTACTCCACCCTACAGGTAACGTGAGGAACTGAACGTCTTACACCTGAGTTCCTCACCAAGAGAGGCAACCAAATCTTGAACTCATGTAATTAATTAACCAGATTCCTCTCTGGAACCTGAGAGGCTTTAGCTCCTCCCTCGAGCTCTAATTGACCAACTCTTTTTTTTTTTTGTTTCCAAAATAGAAATGTATCATCTGGAAGTATCTGGAGGCTGCCTTCTGATGAGAATGAATGATGTGTGACTCTAACATATACTATACAGGGTAACACCACACACACACACACACACACACACACACACACACACACACACACACACGCATACACGCACACACATACAAACACACACACACTCACACACACACACACACACACACACACACACACACACACACACAAACACACACACACACAAAATGTCAAAAAGCGAATGAATTTTGCAGTGTAGAGTAGAAAAGATACAAGTTAAACTCCAGCGAACCATATAGAATATTTGTTAAGAAGCTGGATCTTCTGGCAGGACAAAAGGGGAGACCATATCGATGGAGTTCAGGTTACCTTGATACAAGAGAACAAAGGAAATATGTCAGAGGAGCCGTGTCGCAATGGGTGAAGGTCGGGAGCAGAGTGCCGCAGGGATGTATTGTAGGACCACTGCTCTTATCAATCCATGTAAATGACCTGTTGGAAATATTGGACTTCTACCTGAATATGTCTGTATGATGCCAGTTATGAAAGAGACAAGAGCGAGTAGTATTGCATCCACCTACGAGGGAACATAGTCAAGATACAAAGTTGTTCTGACATCTAATTAATGAAATTCATTTCGAGTAGATGGAAGGTAATGAGGATGGGAGACAGAGCATGAAGGCCTCAGTATGAATGATGTGTAGCAGGGAAGAAGCTGCAGTTATCTCCATGTGAGGAAACATCTATGTAGGGGAAAGTATTTATCAAGCTTTTACATCTTACATAAGGCCAAAAATACAATAAACTTCTGAAGTTTAGTCATTGCATTTACAGAAGCACAAAGGATTAACAGCGAAGGTCTTGAGGAAGGCAACAAAAAGGGGCACTACAATCAAGAAATCTAATTTACAAGGAAGGGTTAAAGATCTTAATCTGTTCCCAGTGGAAATGAAAGAGGAGTAACCGGCAACCTGATGACAGACATTAAGTTTTGAATCCAACAGGATAATGTCGCAGCAGTGAACTGTTCTTCGAAGAATGCAAGATAAAAACAACCAGAGAACATACCATAAACTTAAGCATGAAACATGTTAATGAAAATATACGAAGTTCTTTAATAGTATAAGAGAGGAGGATGAGTGGAATAAACTGAACGAGGATGTGGTAAATCCCAGTAGCGCACAGAAGTTCAAAAAAGGTTGAACCATTATTGTTTAGAAAGTTCAAGAGACGGGCGTCACAAGAATAAACTCCCTGTCTTACAATACTAATGAGTAAGTGAATTATAGACACACATGCGGGCACACATTCAGAGAGAGAGAGAGAGAGAGAGAGAGAGAGAGAGAGAGAGAGAGAGAGAGAGAGAGAGAAAGGGTAACTTCAGGGAGATGGATCAGAATATTCAACTGGGTAAGCGAGGGTGGAGGAGCTATTGGCGTGCTCAAGGGCGTCCCATCTGGGAAGGTTCCCACTTAAGCCAATCATTAGGCCAAGGGAAGCAGCGCTCTACATATGTCGACTGCTCTGACTTGGACTCACCCTACGCGCCATGTCGTGTACGTGGGGGGGAGGGGGGATAACCACTTGGTTTAGTCATGAGCATGAGAGCCAGTTCAGCTGAAGGTCTTCATGCGTTAAAGTTTGCCATACCAGACGCCTGGATGATCATCTTTAAGCACTGGTATGGGAGGGTTTCTGAGGCGTGGAGGGACGCAATCAGCTTATTTCGTTTAACTCCACGAGGCGTCATATTCAGTGGATGTATCGTCGTGCTCAGGGATCGTACCGTCGTGCTCAGGGATCGTACCGTCGTGGTCAAGGGTCGTATCGTCGTGTTCAGAGATCATACCGTCGTGTTCAGGGATCGTACCGTCGTGTTCAGGGATCGTACCGTCGTGGTCAAGGGTCGTATCGTCGTGTTCAGAGATCATACCGTCGTGTTCAGGGATCGTACCGTCGTGCTCAGGGATCGTACCGTCGTGGTCAAGGGTCGTATCGTCGTGTTCAGGGATCGTACCGTCGTGTTCAGGGATCGTACCGTCGTGGTCAAGGGTCGTATCGTCGTGTTTAAGAGATTAACCATTACCTCTGCTGGAGGTATGGAAACGTAATTAACTGGTTTATGAAATATGATCACAGGATGAAACGGCATTAATTAACTACGTAGCTAGCGACCTCCTCCTATTGGTCCTGTCAGCTAACAGACAAGCCAATTCGCCACGTCTCTCACCAGTTTACTTCTTTGTTTATTTCTCATATTATGTGTCCGACTCCATCAAAGTGACCATTGGGCAGCCGTTTGACAATAAGCTCCTGGCTCTCGACAGAGAGGTGAGGCTTTATTATGTGGAACTGACGAACGAGCAGATCTAAGAACTACGGCAGGCTGTGCTGGGGCAACAACATTCACTGACGTAAGCAACATTTCTGCTGAAAATGAAAACACAAGGATGAACCAAGTGTTGCCAGTGGGAGAAGATACCTAACTTGAGCTGGGTTTTATAGCAGCTCTAGCGGGATACACTACCCGGATATTAAAGATCTTTTTACTCTAAGAAAAATGTGATGTCATGGGAAATGACACTAAAGATATGTAAATACTATTCTTCTACGATATCTTGTCCTATTAAAGGAACGATAATATTCTCAGTGAGAAAGATGAGGTTGTTTACTCTGCCAGCGAGTAAGGGTAAAGCCGAAGTCAGAATTTAGTGAGAGTAACCGGACACCTTGTTTTGAAGCTCTGACCTGGAAATTTCACGACTTAATGAAATCAAAACAAATGAGGTGCGCGGTAAAGGGGTGAACACAATAGGCGCTCGGTACCTCCTTATATGTAAAATATACGATGATTCTTATCCTCAGATCATTGATAACATCATAACAGGGAAGTGGAAGGATTTTGCAAAACAAAAATGGGTTATTTGAGAGATGCGAGTTTATAAATTGTGGATCCTATGCTTGTGAATATCATGAGGATAAAAATTTGATATAGATACAATCACCATATTGTATAAACTTTCATCTAAGAGATAATACATGAAACAGTTCATACCTTATGATTTTAACTGACTTTGAACTACAAGACATTAATCTAGATATATTAAAGGGCTTCATAAATAACCAGATTAAAATATAGAATTCAGGGGAGGTGCACGAACGTTTTAAAAGAAGTCGGATAGAAGCGTCGGATGTCTGGTACCTTCGCGTGTCTCTCCTGGGTTAGTGTGGGCTTGAACTTAGTTTACCAAAGAACTGACGTAAATTTTGAACTGGTTTTTCCATACCTCAGTGCGTTACGTGTTTGAAGTAGAACAGCTTCTGCGGGACTACCTTCAGTGAGGATTGTTTAAATGGTCTACTTTTCAGTGATATGTTATCAATGGAACGAAGGAGAAAGATACAGCCATGCTTAGCTGCTTCCTCGGTCACGTTAGGTACTACGGAGTTAATGGTCGGTTTATGGCGTCGTTATGTCGGGATGTACGCTGAAGCAGACATGTCAGACATTTAAAATGATCTCTCCAGCTAATTCGCATAGGATTATATGGAAATAACATCGCTGATTATAAACAGACGCAACAATTCTACCCCAGGCACACACAAGCCAGGTGACCTTCTCGCCTCAGCTGGCTATCTCAGGTTGAGCTGGTTGAAGTGACTTGCAGTCCAAACACTTCAAGCTGAGCTCGTTCATGGTCGAGGTGTCTAAGCTAAACACTTTCAGCTAAGCTGGTTGAGGTCGCGGCCAAAGTCAGATTTGATTCTGTGTAACACCATTTCTTTTTATTGTCACGACTTACCAAACACAAGGATCCTGGCCTTCCTACGTTAGGGTTCACTGAACACTACACTACGTGCAGGTGTGTGTGTGTGTGTGTGTGTGTGTGTGTGTGTGTGTGTGTGATGTATGTGCAGTAAACGTGCCATCTGTGGGCCGAGCAAGGGACGAGGGAGAGATCAGAGTAAACCATTGACTAGTACGTGAGGCTTAGTTGTTGACGGCGGACTCTGGCTTCGGTACATTGCATGCGACGGATAGAAAATGGATGTAAACAGTTAAGGTCGATGTACGTATGTTTCTAACACTACCTGGCGAAGACAGGAGGAAAAAATAAGCGTAGATGAATGAACAGATGCATAAATATTTTCGCCATTGTGATGTATGTAGCAGAGGCAAAAGTTCTCCCAATCTATCTATTTCTCTATCTATCTATCTATCTATCTATCTACATATATGATGCTTCTGCGGGTTGTGGTGCAAATGTAGATGATTTAAAAATTATATCAAATCGCAATTAACATCTACCCTAAATCATAATTACTTCAGTGATTTCCAAAATGAATGTCGTCTTTCAATTTGTGAGTTGTTAGGAAGCACTCAACTGTATGACGCATCGGGATGGCTTGAAAATTTGAAAGAGAGAGAGAGAGAGAGAGAGAGAGAGAGAGAGAGAGAGAGAGAGAGAGAGAGAGAGAGAGAGAGAGAATAGTGAATGATTTCTA